>NW_015396053.1:3988-8817 GCF_001527695.2 Protobothrops mucrosquamatus
CATATTTTACATCAACAAACAGATATGTTGAGAATCAGGCCTCATAGACAATGTATTATATAAATTAAATTAAATTGGCTCCCATTTTCTTCTAAATTCATCCTTAGCCATTTGATGACTGACCTTTGAACAATCCTAAGTTCAGTAATATTTTATGAAAAATATATTAATTAATAAAATATATTGTGATTAGCCTATGCGCCTGACTTTTGTAACATACTGAGAGCCATGGTAAAGTAGTGGTAAAGACATCAAGCTATAAACCGGGAGACTGTGAGTTCTAGCCATTTGATGCCTGAGAGAGAGTTCATGTTCAGTTTCCCTTCTTTAAATTAAAATAATTTGTGAAAACAATTAAAGATACTGGCTGATGCTGTGGAAAGTGTCTGTGAGGTCACTGATATCCATAATTGCCATGTTAGGGACGTCATACATAAAATATTCCTCATGTTCCATAGAAATTAGTTATGTTTTCTATACATTTTATTACATGAGTTAACTTCTCTACACATTTTAAAACTTTACATATTTTATTTTTCAGTTGCTTATATCTTTAGTGGTTCTTTGGCCATGCAATTTTAATCTAATAAAAATATGTTTTTTTCACTGATAATAATTTAAAAAGTAACATATAATACTTCTTTTCAAATAATATGTCTCCTGCTTCTTGCTGCCCTTCAATTTGTTTTGTTCTGTTTTGCTTTGAATCAGAAGTGTTCACTTTTAAATATACATCCTTAGACCTAACATGGAAGAGGGAAAAAAAATTTGGATAGTAAAGAGTGTCATGGTCACCAATTTGGAATAAAGTGTAAATATAGGCAAACAATGATTAAGAGCTGATGAAACATACAGATTTCTCACCTCTGTCATTCAGTAGTTTTACTTGGGAGGGGAGAACAAAGATATAAAAGAATCTGAACCTATGACTTTCTCTCAAATAATTGTTCATTATGAAACATCTGCTAAAATCATTTACCTCATTCTTTGCCTTCATTAGTGCCTAGAGCTTTCAAACACAGGCAATCCTCTGTGCTGACAAAACACGGGAAAAATCATAATGCTTTGAACCTTCAAGCAGAACAAAAGAGAGAAAACAGCTATCTGACCATCCTCTGGTGGCTTTTCTCCAAGGTCAGTTCTGTCAAACACTGGAACTAATGTAGTTCAGGCCATCGGTGACAGGAATATTTCTATCTCATTCTACATCTAATCTTTTCCCTTTTTTAATGATTGTGTTGAATAAAGAATATCAAATATATGATACAATATTGTAGACAAAATATATTGAGTGAAATCTCTCAATTTAGCCTTAGGTGGGTTGGACAATGCACAATCTAATTCCAAATGTCATTCTTTTTCATTGGACAATGAATAGGTCACACTTTGTACATGGGGTAGTCTTAGAATTTTAAACTTGAGAAATGGTTATTTTTCAGGTTTAATATATAACCAAAATATATCTTATTGTTTTAGTGGGATAAAATAAATAGAATAAGGTTATAATCAAATCATTCCTCTACACATTCAAGCATGGACAGTCTAGCCTTGTTCCCCTGCCTTCAGTTTATTGGGCCTATGCCTTATTCAAGAATGTCTCCATGATTCTCCACATGAGAGAGAGCATGTTTGGATCAGTATCCCCATTGAATGGAAGACTGCAAACTTCCTACATTTCTATATCCACAGAGCTCCTTCACCTGTTTCCCATGTAAACATGAATAAAATTTTCTCCATGAGGCATATCAGTGGGAGAATAATTAGCTAAATGGCACATGGCTTGCATGTGTGGGGTGTGTTATCTGAATTCTATCCCCTTGCTAAAATTAACCATTTTAAGTAATGGCTTCTTACTAAATCATTAGCCATGATTTTTCTCATTAATCATAGCTTGCTCAAATGTATATCTAATTAGTAATTATTAATACTAGGAATAGAGAATTCTCATTTTGGGGGGAACACCTACTTCTATAGAAGCAACATCATTCAGAAAATGTTAGCCTTCATCTATTGATATGAATCGATTTGTTGTGATGTTCTTTTGTTTCCAGGAGAACTAACTTTCTGTTCTTCAATATATTTATCCCATTCAATGGCATCCATAATAAATTACAATAATAACCTAGGCAGAGTTGTGTCATTACATAGATGCTGTTCTTATACACTTGTATCCTGTTGGCTGAATCAAATGTAAAAGGTACAATTTGCACAATGATATGATCACACTTCTTACATTATTTATTCCAGCCTCAGAGACACCCACCATCTAATTGTAAAAATTGGAATTATGAGATAATTAAAGTATTTAACCCAACTTTAGTCAAAAATACTCAGGTAGTTACTTGGCTAATACTACTACTGGATACAAAAGAAACTCTGCCTTTAGTCTTAAAAATTGGAAATGGATAAGTGTTTCTAATGTTAAAGTATTATTTCAATGATCCATAAACCTCCAATGTTTTCCTTACCTTAACTGTGTAGGGCGTTATGCTGGAATAAACTGCCAGTAGGACAAAAATTATATTAAAGGTTAATATGGTTTTATTTTATTTATGGTTTTATTCGGCTCGGTAAGTGTTTCTACACTGGAATAAGGGAAATGAGAATATCTTTCATTTCACACTTTATTAATCTGAAAAATTAATCCTGATCATTCAGATTTGGAATCTCAGGTTTTTCTAGCATGAATGCAGCAAATAATATAAAAAAGCAAATGCACGTTATGGCATTAGTAAATATTCTGACAGTCATAAGTGGGTACATCAATCTTGTACACATACTTAATATATTTGCCACTAGATGGGGCTAATATTTAGACCAGATCAAAGTTCTTATTAAACTCATCAACATGAAAAAGGTCAAATGGAAAAAAAAAAGTTATTTATTTGGAAGTTCTGACAATCAAGGTAGAGGCAAAGGTGTACTCTAAATTCACATATATCATTGAACATTCTGATAAATAATCTTTGTTGTCTAAAACTCTTTTCAATAACAATAAATACTATGTTTTTATTCCCAAAGAGAAACTGCTACATTAACAGACTTTGATTTTAAATTTATCTTACATTATCATGTGAAATTTGTTTATATGGATGCCATCTCAAACAACTGGGTTAATTAAGCTCAGATGGAGGTTGGACTAAATGATTCTTATGGTCCCTTCCAACTTAATAATTCTACAATTTTGTAATAAGAAAAGCTTTTGATAGCCTTTTCAGCACAGATGCCCAGAACAAAATATTCTTGTGTTTTCAATTATATCAGTAGGAACTAACATCACTCAATTCTTTCCAAGGCAATAATTGTCCAGGACACCCTGATTTTTAAACATTATTTTTTGATAAATATGCATCAAGTGTGAATGATGCCCAAGTTTTAAATATCTGAACTGATAAAACATAGAGTACTTTCCTCATCTGCTTCAGCAAATACTTGTTTTGTTCTAATGTAAAAAGTAAAAAATGCCAGGATAAAATGGGAACTGTACAAACTCCCAGTCTGATCAAGCACAACTCTCATGTACTTGTGTAACAGGACTTGGATGAAGATTTACACCACTTAGAGGACTTTCCATAATTCCAAACAAGTGTGATCATACCATTTTGCAAATTGCACCTTTTACACATTTGATTCATTCAGTAGGATGCAAGTACATAAGGACAGCAGCACCTGCATAATGACATCACCATGCCCAGGTCATTGTTGTTTGTTATGGATGCGATTGAATGGGCTAAACATTTGAGCAAGCTATGATTAATGAAAAAAAATCACAACCATGGCTAATTCCTGTAGCTCATTCCTTAGCTAATAAGAGGAAGCAAAAAAAAACACCACTATGCCTAATTGTTAATGAATTGGTAAAAAATATGGAGGGATGGGACTAATTATTTTGTAGCATGTCCAAAATCTCCTAGCTAAAATAGAGCCCTATATAATGGGCATGGATAAAAAAATAATACATGTATTTACATGAATATTCTCATATGATAATATATCTCTCAAACATTGGAGATAATTCTGACAGGCAATGACCTACTTAAGAAATACTTCTGGTCTGGCTACTTTGTCATATTCCAAAATCCTGACTTTGATAGCATGGATCTGTATTAGATTTCCCCAACTTGGTGCCTTTCAGGTGTGTCAGAATTGTTACCAGAATCACGTTTTCTGGAGCTTTGGTGAATTGTAGTTCCAATATGTTCCATTTGCTAGCTGTGAACTCAAGGCATTGTCCTCTTTACACTTCTGGAAGTTGAAGAAGTTGAAAGTCTATGTTTGGCCTCATGATTTGAGGTCTGATGACTATGACATTGTTTTGCACGAAGAATGTTTTGAGTTGAACTATTGTTTAACTACTTCATGTATAGTTCTCATTATGGGGAGATGTCATTTGTTTGTTTCAACTGTGTTTCTGCAATAGAGTCTGTGAATCTATTGGGTCTGGATGGGGAGGGTCTGGATGGGGAGGAACAGACTCAGGCTCAACCCGTCCAAGACCGAGTGGCTGTGGTTACCGGCACCTCGGCATAGTCAGCTGATTCCATCGCTGACTATAGGGGGCGAAACTTTGGCCCCCTCGGAGAGGGTACGCAACTTGGGTGTCCTCCTGGATTCGCGGCTGACGCTGGATGACCAGTTGTCGGCCGTGACCAGGGGGGCGTTTTATCAGGTTCGCCTGATTCACCAGTTGCGGCCTTTTCTGGACCGGGACGCCCTACGCACGGTCACTCACGCACTTGTCACCTCCCGCCTGGACTACTGTAATGCTCTCTACATGGGGCTCCCCTTGAGGAGCACCCAGAGGCTCCAGCTGGTCCAAAATGCGGCCG
>NW_015396054.1:0-4317 GCF_001527695.2 Protobothrops mucrosquamatus
GATAATTTTCTGAAATTAGAATCATAATTTGTTTGTAATCTTATACTGATAATAAATATGGAAAACAGATAAATAAAATATATGTTAAATAAGCTATTTCCTTACTTCCCACAAGTTCTCAGGCATGAAAACCAATCTTCACTTGCTCCACATAATACTTCTCGAGAGGTGCTCCCACAGTAACATACTAAACAGAAAAGCACATCGGAGGATTATAATAAAGATACTTAAGAAAAGGTCTTTTTTCTGAGAAAAAAGAATTTTTTCCTTGGAAATATAATACATATCAAGCACTAATATTTGGGTCAGATAAAAAATTAATACAAAATTAATGCACTCACCTATATTTTTTCTATATATTCATTTAATAAGTGTATGCTATTGAAAATTATTTTCATATTTTACCCAATGATTTTTATGCCCATAATTGTTCCAGAAAGAATTTTTAATAATTTTATTATTGTCCAGTAGACACTAAAGTCCCTCGTGAAGGGTCTTTTTCACCCAGCTACTCTGAGAGCAAAAGCACTGACCGCCAGAGAGAGTCCACCCTACCTGGGGCACAATCTCTCTAGCAAGTAGCATTTTTGCTGTCAAGGAAGCTGGGTGAAAAACATCCCTTATGAAGGGACTTCTTCACCTATCCTCTTTGACAGCAAAAACATTGCCTGACAAATTAATTTCACTTCACATGGGGTGGAGTTTCTTCAGTAGGAAAGAGGGGAATTGCAATGCTGGGCTGAAGAAAGGAAGCTTGGATCACAAATTTCCCCAACCCAGGGTTGAAGTTCCCTTCTGCGCACCAAGGGGAATTCCTTGTCTCCCTTCAGCAGGCAGTTTTCTCTTTGTCCACTTTCTGTCCATCCTGGGAAAGCCATGATACAGTCGTAATATTGAGTAAAGTCATGTGGTGACTTGTTTAATGACCACGTCAACTTACAACCTAAATTTCAGGCTGAATTGTGATCATAAATCGATGAGTACCTTTAATCAAACTGGGTACTGCATCAAACTGTAAGCTGTACTATGTTATTTAAAACAAATCAAAAAAGACATTCATTGAATTATTGTATTACATAATTTAAATACTATACTATATATTTGGGTTATAGGTAGCCCTTGACTTATAACCAGTCGCTTAGAGACAGTTTGAAGTTACAACAGATCTCCAAAAAGTATTTAGGATCGAAAAGTACTTACTATGTTTACAAATAACTCAAGGTAGTGAACGTATCTAATATAACTTCTCCTCTGATTTTCCCTATAACAACCCTGTCAGGTGGGTTAGGCTGAAAGAGAGTGACTGGCCCTAAGTCACCCAGCTGGTTTTCATGGGACTTGAACTTACAATCTCCTGCTTTCTATCCTGTGCCTTAACCACTAGACCAAAATGTTTGAATTTTTAGTAATCAGTTGACTTTTTTATTTTATTTATTTATTTATTATTTTATTTTATTATTTAGATTTGTATACCGCCCTATCTCCCTTACGGGACTCAGGGTGGTGAACAGGCGATAATAAAAATCACAATAAATATCTATTCTAAAATCAAATTAAATAAATACAGGCCTGCTCTAAAATACCCCATATAAAAACCTATACTAAAACCTAATTAAGACTACGCCAGGCCGGCCGCACGAAATAGATGAGTTTTCAGGGCTCGGCGAAAAAGGCGCAGGTCTGCAGTTGTACGTAGGTCGGGGGGTAGGTCATTCCAGAGGGCAGGAGCTGCCACAGAGAAGGCTCTCCCCCTGGGGGTCGCCAGCCGGCATTGACTGGCCGACGGCACCCTAAGGAGGCCCTCTCTGTGGGAGCGGACTGGTCGAAGGGAGGTATGTGGTAGGAGGCGGTCTTGCAAATACCTAAGTCCATTGCCATGGAGCGCTTTAAAGGTTGTTACTAACACCTTGAAGCGCACCCGGAAGGCCACAGGCAGCCAGTGCAGTGTAGCCTTCAGGGGTTGCTTTTACATGGAAATAAACAGAAAAACACATTTCTAGCCTATTACATATTGTATTTTTTTCAACATAGTAATATCATTATCATTCTACCATCATAGCAATTGTATTTTCTAATGCAAATTCTAAAAGCCCACAGGAGAGCCCAGTATTGTATTCTTCATTATGCATATATAACAGAGCATACCTAGACCTAACCCTAGTAGAAAGTTGGTCCTATAGAAACAGTAATTCTGTAAATCTCGCACAAGTAGTACTTATAAATAAATTTAAAAAAATTATGAAATCCTTACCCACCTTGTTTTACAGTCAATTCACATGGCAGGCATTTTCCCGAATGGCATATCTGGGTACAATTATGTTTACCACAGTTCAAAACATTCCCACATGTATTAGTACATTGAATTGCAGAAGAATACCCACAGCGAACTGAATGGCTATAGAAGAAGAAAACTAAATCAGTCCACAGCAATGACGGAGCAAATTCTATATTCACGCTTGAACCCTTTACTCAAACTTTTTTTTTTTTTACAAAAAGATATTGATTAGCAGGCATGAAACTCGCTGAAAATTGTAGTGTTTGCTTTAGGGGTCTTGCTAAATTAAGGGGGTATAATTTCATAATCTTGTAAACTATAGGGAATTTTATTTAAACAGAAAAATTCTTCCCACACAATAGGATCAACATAACATTTTTGCACTATTGGAAAGCTCAAACCCATTCTTTACAATTATACAGCTGTAGCTACACATAACATTTTATTCCGAAATTTAAGTTCAAATTAGCAGTTTCAAGAAAGGTAACTGTATTTATTTGCTGTTGCAAAAGCAGGTCTTGTGGCACCTTAAAATAAAAATTAAACCATTCCTGCAATGAACTTTGGTCTAAGCTTTAACATGGTATAAACTCTCTATTTTTAATTAGTAATTTGGTTGGGGAAAACATTTATCTCCTCCCTTTTAGATGCACATCTTTCATTAAGCTCAGATTAACCGTGTGTCCATATGCCAATATAACAAAAAATACAGAATAAAGGCAAAAATATTTAAAATTTATCTCCTCTATTTGTTACATCATTTGTGATCTTAAAAATAAAACAGTATTATAAGATCCTCACTAATAATGGCCTGGATAGTAAGATGTAATGGTTGAGTTTACAAAACCCAAGTAATAAATTATGGTTTATAAATCACAATGGCTGAGGTCACATATCATACCATGTTTCCCCCAAAATAAGACCCGGTCTTAAAAAAAAATTGTCCCCAAAAGAGGCACTAGGTGTTATTTTTGGGAGATGTCTTATTTTTTCCACTGTCTCGCCTTGCGGTGGTGATACCAACAGTCCCGTCCGGCAGGCATGGCCGCTAGTGGCCCACTGCTTGCGTTGCCTCCGGTCTCCGTTTCGCCAGCAGAGGCCTTCAGGAGAGGCCTCTGCAGTCCAGAATGAAGCCCCAGGTTGACATGCATGTCACCCCCCTGGTCTCCGTTCTCAGCTGAAGGGCTCTGCCAGCAAAATAGAGGCTGGGAGCGATGCGCGTGAGCGGCGGCAAGTGGCTGCAGAAATGGGCTGGTGGCGGCCACATGGGCTCCTGCTGGATGGGGTTGTTGGTATCGCCACCGCAAGGCAAGGCAGGTGTTGGGATATGAGATGCCTGGCTGAGGCAGTTCTGAGGTAAGTGGGTGTGGGGCTTGAGAGGCAGCTCCCCACCCCACCCCAGCTTGATGTTAAACCTGCAACGAACCTGACTGAAGCCATCTTATTTTCGGTTGCCACAGGATTGGGGGGAGTAGGAATGAGACGTTTTATGCTAGCCTAAACAATTTTCTGTCCTGTGGGAACCAAGCTAATTTCTGTTCCGTTGATTGGGGGGTTGAGCCTAATGTTAGAAAGCCTGCCAAACTATTATATTGGGAAATGTAGTTGATTGCCTAGGTCAGTGGTTCTCAACCTTTTTAATGCCGCGACCCCAACCGGTCGTAAGTCGAGGACTGAACCGGTTGTAAGTCGAGGACTACCCAACTGGTCGTAAGTCAAGGACTTTCCCTGCCCGGGAGCGCCGCGCATGCGTGGTTCTGCCCCCTGCGCCGGCCGAGGCGTAGGTGGCAAGTGGTAGAGACGGAGCAGGCCGACCACCAGCTGGCCCAGCCCAAGGGAGGTAAGGCCCCCACTCACACGGGTGGACACACGCTGGATCTGATTTTTGTCTCAGGCCAGTGGCAGAATGATCTGGCATTAGGGGAGATAGTTATTGAGCCCTTGTCATGGTCAGATCATTCTCTCCTAAGGATGGACTTCCGGACCGCTCCCCCTCGCCGCAGGGAGACGGAACCGCCTAGATGGTTCCGTCCCAGGCGACT
>NW_015396054.1:6165-8814 GCF_001527695.2 Protobothrops mucrosquamatus
CCCGAGATCCGGATGATTCCGGATCTCCTTACTTTCCGCCGCGCCCTCAAGACATGGCTTTTCCAGCAAGCGGGCCTGACCTAGGGAGGATTTTAGGTAGGGATGATTTTAACAGCAATTTTAATTGGAAACACAGCCGTCAATATTTGGTTTTTAATTCGGTTTTTATTGGGGTTTATATTTTTGTGTTTTTGTATTTGTGTATAGTATCTGTTTTTAAATATGCTGTGAACCGCCCTGAGTCCTACGGGAGAAGGGCGGTATATAAATTAAATTATTATTATTATTATTATTATTATTAAGGCATCCGCTGGAAAAGGGGGAAAAAATGGCGGCCAAAAAAATGGCGGACAGCCTTGCTTGGCGACCCCCATGAAATGGTCGATCGACCCCAAATGGGGTCTCGACCCACAGGTTGAGAACCACTGGCCTAGGTTATGGGGTGGGAATTTTAACTTTGTATTACTGTTGCTTTTGGAGGGAACTTTAGTCTTGGTTTCACTTTTGACCGTGCTGATACTTTGTAACCAATAAACATGTTCTTAGAGGAAAGTTCAAGCCTCGAAGTTCTGCTTTAATTGGTCTCATCTATTGGAACCATAACATTTGATTTTTACGCATGCGCCTCGCTCCACCTCATGCAACCAGACCATCCAGTGGGATGGAGTGGGCAGGCTCTTAACTAGGGCTTATTTTGGGGGTTGGGCTTATATTAGGCACATGAGTACAAATTAAGCTAGGTCTTATTTTGGGATAGATCTTATTTTCAGGGAAACATGGTAGTAAGCCAAAATCTAACAAAATAGCTTACCCATCGCATCTGAATTCAGATTTCATCTAATCTAGAACTGCATCATAATAATGCTAAACCTTATACATTATACTGTTTACACAATAATATAATATAACATTAGAAACCTGAATATTGCCTTACAATATTAGTCATTCATTAGTTTTCTTTTTGAATGAAAGGACATCATTTTACTCCAAAGCGTAAAGAAAAAGTATTTTAAAAATAATTTTAAAAATAGGATTGTCAAATTTTGGCATTTTCAAAACGGCATGTGAAAAAAAATTAATGATAAATTCATAAATTATCCTTCACGTCTTTAGCTCTATCAACATTATTTCTAAACTCTGAATTCTTCTGAAAATTTTTATTTTATGGAAATTTTTATTTTATGGAATTGACAGCAGGAGCACAATTAATGCTAGGAACTACTTGTGGTATAGATCATAAAACATCATGCTATTGCTAGGAAATCAAAGATAACCATCTATTTCTGATATAGTTTTACTGTAAAACCTTAAGTATTATTCACAGAATCTACACAAAACATAAAAAAAACATTTAATTCCATATCCTAAATATTAATTTCTTTTCCCTGAATTCCTCAAGAATTTTTTTTTTCTAGCAGCACTATTCCAATTTTGGTAACAGATTGACTGTCATTAAAAAGCTCTGGCTGAAACCCAAATGAAGGAGGGCACTACACAAGCATATTCTAACTACGCATATTCATATGTTGTCTAGGAGACTAGACCCTTAGAAAATACAAGCCAATTCCCCAAGAATAGATATGTTATACTTAAAATTTGTAATTCCCCAATGACACTTTAAAAAATAACTTATAAAAACCAACGTTGTAAATTTTCTAATGCAGACTATATTACCTTGTACGTCCACATTCACATTTTTTGGTCATGAAAGCAGGGCAGGATGGACAAGGTCCTGGATGACAAAGTCTAAGAAACAAATAAACAAATAGAAGATGTGCAGTATTTTTATTTCATTTTTACCCACCCGTGCTAACATATATTCCTATATAATTAACATATTATTATGCTAATTTATTTCTGATTTAGAACCAAAATGTGTTAATTCTGTACAAGTATACATTCTGCATGTTATGAAGAATGAACAATTAACATTTGGTTAATAAAATAATTTTGTTCTTATAATAACTTAGCTTAGCATGTCAGCTACTATCTACCTATTTATGTATACATTTTATACATAAAATGTACACAATTTATATACATTTTCCGATTCTTTGCCTAGACTCATATATTCAAGAAATTATGCAATTTCAGAAAGAGCTGCAATTTAAAGAGTTAAAGGATAGAGAGGGACAGATGAAAAATAGGTAGATAGCAGCTGACACACTAAGCTATAAGAACAAATTTATTGTATTAACTCAAATATTGTGCCCAACTAATGACTATGGTGTCCCATATTATCTAAAACCCATAATCAAGCCGTAAAGAAATATTTTTTTTAAAAAAAGTATCAGCAGACTTACATATTACATAAATGTGGACAATCTTGAGCTGATCTTTTCTTTCTACACAATTCTCCACAACTATGTGGTATTTCATTTCTATTCCATTCAGGATTTTTTACCCGGCCTAGGAAGAACCCAGAAATATTTATTTATAACATTTAAATATTATGCTTTCCACAAAATCCAAATCACTATATATATACAGAACTGGCTTCATGCAATACAGTAAGCTATAATGTGAACTGTAAGGCATATTTAGTGTACTATATGAAAATACTTAAGTCTTTAACACAATAGATTCAACTGAACTTGCATGATGATGGTAAACACAGTCAAGTTCCTAGAAATACCTTTTATTATTGCC
>NW_015396055.1:0-4576 GCF_001527695.2 Protobothrops mucrosquamatus
TCATGCCACCATATTCTGCACTTAGTTCCCAAGTGGCTTTCAAGGACAGTCACATTTAGACCAAACTGAACAACCCAATTCTGAATAGCTAAGGCAGTGATGGCGAGACCGAGTGCCGAAACTGCAACCCAAAACCCACTTATGCATCGTTGGGTGCCGGGTGGGTATGGCCCATTGGCTGGGTGTGGCCCATTGGCTGGGTGTGGCCCATTGGGTGGCCGTGGCTGCGGTGGTAACAGCAGACCGGGTGGGACTAAAATGTTCAATCAATCAATTCCAACTTTGCAAGATCTTTTTTTTTTCGTGAGAATTTGAAATTGATTGATTGAACCTTTTTTTTTTTGCACACGGCAGCGGAGGCCTAAAGCGAAAAGGTTTTATAAAACCCAGCTGAAGGCCTAGGACTGGGGCGACGGCGCGCATGCGCCTCAGAGAAGGCTCTGAGTGCCGCCTCTGGCACCCGTGCCATAGGTTCACCACCACTGAACTAAGGCATGGGTGACCTTAATTAGGGCCTCTCAATCCAGGAAAAGGGTATAATTGGCATACAAAATGGATTTAAGCAAAGGCTTTCTTGGTATAGTTGCAGAAGAAAGTTGATATATCCCTAGGAACAGGTCCATAAATTCATGACCTACTTACTAAGACACAACTTGAATCTAGTCCTCCTGTCCCTAGCATCCTCCATACAGAGTGTGCCTCTGACCATGTTACTGTAGCTCTTGGGAATATTTTTTTCTTAAAAAAGAGTGGCATCCAGCCACAAAAGGAATGCCTATGTAGTCAATAACCACTAGGGACTGATGTGGTATATTCTGTCTTTCTTGCAAAGGCAGATGTTATTGTTATTGGATTCTTTATAGATGAGAGGCAATTGATTATGTTTTATTGTTACATATTGTATTAATCCTATTACTGGAGTTCAAATCTTTTTGAGAGCCTTCAGGGATGAGTGCTCCATCACTGAAGGCTTTCAAAAAGAAACTGGGCAACCATTGTTTGAAATGATATAGGGTCTCCTGCTCAAACAGTGGGTTTGGACTAGAAAACCTCCGGGGTCCTTTTCAATTCTATTATTCTATGTTCTATGTTCAAATAGAATGAGCCCTGAGTTAACTGCAACTGGAATCCCATATTAATCAAGAAAAATAATTCAAATCAAATAATAATCAATACATAACTACTTTCTTCTTTCTGTTAATTCCTAGCAACTGTGGCTATGTTGTAGATAGCATTCCTTATGTTTCTTTATTTAACACAATTTAGCAAAACTGAACCAAATTATCTTTGAAATAGGCTAGGCAAAAATGTAGCATTATGATACACAGAGATAGCACAAACGTGCATAAACAGAATCAGAAGCACTCATGAAAAGCTAAACTGTTTATTTTTTTAAAAGATGCTGTTATACAGTACTGCTGAATCTAGCTGAGTCAAGGTAGTTTAGATTGCAAGAACTAGTAAATCATCATACATTTCGTTTGCTTAATAATTTGCTTTGGATTTCATTAGGCACCTAGATCTTAATCGATAGAATTTCCATTTCAGTGATTAAGAGATACAAACCCAGGTTGTTCCCCAAAGATCTTTGTGGCTCTCAGCACAAGAAGCATTATATAGACAAAAAATAACAGGCAAACACAAAGAGTTACCATACTGTGAAATACTCAAATTTTGTCAAGATGTCTACAAATGAAATCAAGAGAATTGAATGCAAAATGACATAGTTGTCAATGGTTTTCCTATTTACAGTTACCAGAAAGATTCAAAATAGACAAAAGAATTAATGGTATCGAATATTGTAAGACTGGGTTTGAAACTGAATTGTATACAAATGATTAATAACCATATAATCTATGGCAGTGGTGGCGAACCTATGGCACGCATGCCAGAGGCGGCACTCAGAGCCCTCTCTGTGGGCACGCGCTCCACGCCCCAGAGATGGCAACTGTCCCTCTTCAACCAGCCGCCTGCTAACTCACCGAGGTCCCACGTGGCCGGATGCATCTCAGCACGGCTGGTTTCCCTCCCCCCTGTCCCATCCCTCCTGGCCTCGCATGCTCTCCTTTTCCCGGGCACGACCCACTGCATTGCCTCCTCAGCTGTCGGCCAGCCGTCCAGCTCAAAGGCACCTTCTCTGAACTGCTGGTGGTGGTCTGCGGAGCCCCAGAGTGCGCTGGTCGAGGGGCCAGCAGGCTGTGGCTGCTGACGGACACTGTCGGCCCCCATGGGCTCGCTGGCCTCTGTGTGCGGGGACCAATGGTATCAGGCAGCCGCCCTGGCCCCTGCCTCGCCTTGCCCTGCAACAATGGCACCCCCACCCTGCCTCACCTTGTCTCGCTTCACCCCGCAGGACGAGCCTCCTGCCCACCGCCCCACCTGCCAGAGACCCCCTGGATCTCCCCCAGCCCTGCCCGTCCCCCACAGGCATCCCAGTCTGCCATGACCATCACAGCCATGCCCACCTGGCACCCAGTGATAAATAAGTGAATTTTGGGTTGCAGTTTGGGCACTCGGTCTCCAAAAGGTTTGCCATCACTGATCTATGGTTTTGATGTTTGGATAGGATAGCTATAGATAGAAGAGAATTGTGATACAACTTAAGGAGATAAATCTATAATTGCACTTATAACTGCTGTAAAGAAATTTCTTTATATCATTTTCCTTTTTTTTTTTTTTTAACCTACCTTTTTCCTTTCCTTTCTTTTTTCTTCCATTTTTTTCTTTCTTTTGCACTTTTTTCTCTTTTATTTCCTTTTCTCTTTTTTCCTTTTACAGTAACTCTATTTTAGTTGTATCAGTGTTTTTGTTTTTAAAATTTTCAATACAATAATATTTCTTTAAAAAAGGAAGGAAAATATAGTCTTACTAACTCTCTACACATGCAGAAAGATAGCATGATGAATAATACAAAAAGCCATTAACATGCTTTCCTAGGCCACCTTCCCCTATTCCAGTTTCACCAGAGATAATCAAACAGATTGACCAATGCAGTTTTGGACTATACACTTAACCTGAATCCAGATAATAAATGTCCTTTGATAATCTATATAGCTGTGTGCATACCAATTCTCAAAAATCTTTTTTTAAAAAGGAGCACAGGACATCCGGCAGTAATTGTCCAAGGGTAGCTCCTTCAAGTGTGCTGCAACTGCCAAAAAAGCCAACACAGTGCTGGGCTGCATTAACAGAGGGATAGAATCAAGAACATGTGAAGTATTAATACCACTCTACAATGCCTTGGTAAGGCCACACTTGGAATACTGCATCCAGTTTTGGTCACCACGATGTAAAAAAGATGTTGAGACTCTAGAAAGAGTACAGAGAAGAGCAACAAAGATGATTAGGGGACTGGAGGCTAAAACATATAAGGAACGATTGCTGGAATTAGGTATGTCTAGTTTAATGAAGAGAAGGACGAGGGGGGACATGATAGCAGTGTTCCACTATCTCAGGGGCTGCCACAAAGAAGAGGGAGTCCAAGCTATTCTCCAAAGCACCTGAAGGCAGGACAAGAAGCAACGGGGATGGAAACTAATCAAGGAGAGAAGCAACCTAGAACTAAGGAGAAACTTCCTGACAGTTAGAACAATTAACCAGTGGAACAACCTGCCTCCAGAAGCAGTGAATGCTCCAACACTGAAAGTTTTTAAGAAGAGACTGGACAGCCATTTGTCTGAAATGGTATAAGGTTTCCTGCCTGAGCAGGGGGTTGGACTAGATGACCTCCAAGGTCCCTTCCAACTTTATTATTATTACTATTATTATTATAAGGCTGCTAGGAAGGTACACAAGGATACCTAATGATGACATGGAATGTCTATTAATGGAATGGGGGAAATAAACATCTCAGGAAAGAATAGTCTGCGGTTGTGAGATTAAATATCTGAATTTGAAACAACATAATGTGATTTCCCCAAACATCTCCCATTATGTTCCTAATGGCAGGGAAGAAAATAAAAACATTACTTATATTTTTGGGAAAGATGCAAAAAGTGATTGTGGGTATTCCTTTTTCACATAAAATGCAAAGGTAAAAGGACTTTTTATTCTTTAATTAATTCCACCCCTCTGACTTTTTAAAGCAGTATGACATTTAACAGACATTCAAAAGATTTTAGAGATTCATTAATAGCTCACTAGACAAAGGTTGTACATGAATTTTGCTGATATATTACTGATGACAATTACAAAAAATATCTTGCAAAAATAATAGATCATGTAATTAAAATAAGTATAATAGTATCCCTATCAGGTATCATCATACCTGATTAATTTTTCCCACTTGGTCCCATGACATTGCCCTTATCTCATTTCCAGCATCTTCATTAGCTGTATCACTAAAGATCCTTCTTCCTTCTCCTTTTTATATATAAAAATCAGAACACAGCCAAGCTCCCACCCAATCAGCTCAAACCCCACTGGCAGTTAAAAGGAAGAAACAGCTGCGATCACACACACTACTCCCAGAAGCACGAAGCTGAAGACACCAGCCTGAAGATGACGAATGTGACTTCGTCGAAACGTCGCCAAGACACTTCTAATTCTACGCGGGAGAAAACCCGAATAACTAAAG
>NW_015396055.1:6195-8813 GCF_001527695.2 Protobothrops mucrosquamatus
AAAACTTTATATAGAAAATGACAAAGGTGGGTTTTTCAGTCGCAGAAGAGGCTGTTGAAATGTTTTCAGCTGCTGTCAGGTCTTCCAAATACTGACACAGATCAGAAGAAAAAATTATATATTGATCTCAGTTAAATAGCTTTGTCAAGTTGCTACAAGAATGCAATCAAAGTTTTATTGAGAACATCAAGGACATTGAGAGCAGATTCATACCAACTTTCCCCAGTTGCTGGAATCACTATTTCTGTAACTGAAAACCTGATCGATTACTGTAAGCTATAATGCAGAACCATGTTTCAAAATTATACAGAAATATAAAGCAAACCTGTGTCGTAAGTATTCATTCTCTGATATACAGAAGTTCATAAAGGATTAAGCCAGCTATACCATTTGGTTAAATGAAGCATTTAGCCAACAGCGAAATCAATTTTTCTCAAAATATTCTGTATATAGAATAATTTTCATCAGACCAGAATAATGAATGGAGTAGTATAAGAATCTGGATTCTGCCAACAGCAGATCAATTGTAACCAGGTCTGAAACTTCACATTTGATTTTTTTAAAAAATCTTTGGACCAAGTTCAAAATCTCACTTGCTCATCCTACATAACCCCTAGATACTCAAAGAATGAAAGAAAATGAATTGTACATAATATTCTGTCCCTGTATCCCCTATTATGGCCTCTTATTTTAGTTTCAGCAAGCTTTGAAATTTCTACTTGCACTCAGTTATGATTGCAAATCCCTAATGAAACAGAATTGATCAGAAATGGGAAGTTTTCAGATTTTGCTATGGGATATGTATGGAATATAAAGACAGAACCAGCATAAATGATATGTTCATTCAATTTTTAATATGTTTATTCAATTTATACTTTTAAAATATTTTTATATATTATTAAATTTAAATCCACTTTTCTGTGGATACAAAACTCAACTGGTTTATAGCAACACAAGAAAACTTACAGGATGCATTAATAGATTTCAAATGTAGTGTCAAACTAAACCTGATATTAATTGCATGGTTTAGCAGAAAACCTTTTAAGTTTGTTTTAAGTAAATTTTTGTTCCCTATAACTGTGATTGCAATATGCTTAATGGAAAAATTAAACATTTCCATGTGCACACCCACATTCCCATTTAACTTTTAGAAAAGTCTTCACTGATCTCTTCATTAATTTTTAATAATAATAACATAAGTGAAATATTATTACATTAGACAACTTCAAGAGTTTATTCCAGGGTTGAAAGTCAGAATGACCATGTAGTTATTGCAATGTTGGCTAGATCCAGGTTCAAAGTTCTAGGTCACACAGTTAATCAATGACCTTAATTCAGTTATTATTTTTAGTGTAATATACTTCACAGGGATATTAAAAATGAATTAGTGAAAAAAACATATAAGCTCCTTTTGCTGTTTAATGAACTGATATTTATAAATATAATTATTAAATAACAATAACATTAGGAATTAATTCATAAATATTGTTAATGTGTGGCAAATTCTGAGGATGAATATGAAGAGGTCCATTTTATAATAAAATGGGGAATGATATGCATCTTTAAAATAAATACTCCATACTTTGGGATGAAAATATATATGCTTTTCTGAATCTTACTGTAATGTAGACTATGATGGAAATTTCACATGATATTGTTTCCATATAAAACACGTTTCCTTTCTCCAAGGACTCTATTAAAGTGCTATATAACAACTCCAAGAATGTTGTAAAAACACAGATGGCAGTCCGATTTGTAAACAATTGGCATCCCGGAGGATCACAGCAGAGGCAATAAGATTCAGATCATAACTGACATTTCATAAAACATGTTTGGAGTGGACTTCCTCACTGGAAAAATCATGTCACATATGTTTCCCAATAGCTTTACTTGCAACTAAGTTTTAACTAGTGTAATAAGCATTAGTAGATGAAGATTTGATTTTTTTTTCTTTTACACAATATTGAGTTCATCTGCATCTTTAAACAATCCTCCTCCTCCTCCTCCTCCTCCTCCTCCTCCTCCTCCTCCACACAACAACCCTAGTATTTACTTGTTATGCTTCAGATGGTCGAAGAAAGACAGAAGAAGCTCAAGGAGAATCAATAAGTACAATCGTTCCACTTCCCTGGTCTGTCTCTCAATATTTCTATAACATTTTATATTATCCACATAGGAGATTATTTATATTGGCACTGCCTATCAAAGCAACAGCCAACATATTATATTACATATGAAAGCCAAACTTCTTTTTGCTCAAATTCAGAAGTAGAATCTGTTTTACATGTGCTATTAAAATATTCATTGTACACTCAATCAGTTTAATACCCCTAATTATTATTATTATTATTATTATTATTATTATTATTATTATTATTATTATTATTATTATTATTATTATTATTATTATTATTATTATGATTTATATCCCGCCCTTCTCCTCGTAGGACTCAGGGCGGCTGACAATCAATTAAAATACATAAATAACAATACAAATTTAAAATTAATTAAAAGAGATATTTAAATATTGTCCAATTTAAAATATAATTAAAACCCCTCTAAAAATTACCCTAGGCCAGTCCTGCAAGCTGGAATAACCAAGTCTTGAGGGCGCGGCG
>NW_015396056.1:0-2733 GCF_001527695.2 Protobothrops mucrosquamatus
GCTCCAGATGGTCAAGTTCCCGTCGCCGGCAGTCACAATCCGGTTCAGCTGCTTGCTGTAAATGCCGCAGCGGATGGGCAGCGTGGATGGCACCTGAGAGAGCAGCTGGAAGTGGGAGTCCAGGACATGCAGGCCTCCAGTGTCCCAGGCCACAAACTGGTTGACGTGGGAGGCATACAGGATGCCCGTCATGGGGACCGGGCCCTCCACGCTACCCCTGCAGCAGCCGTCCTCCGTCAACAGGTGCAGCGTGTTGGCTGCGTCCAACACTACGAAGGCCCTTCTCTGCAGGTCGTGGGTCACGTGGCGCACGTGGCTGGCCAGGACAATGCGGCACTTGTGCTGTAGCCCGTGGCTCAGGTGGAGGGTCATCATTTCCTCGTTCTTCATCTGACCCGGAAAGAAAACTCTGTGGCTGGGGTCTGCCAGGAGGGGCCGATCGCTTGAGAGACTGTGGCTGGCTGAGGACCTTGTGGCAGGACTGGCCGGTACCAGCTGGGACCTTGCATTAAGTTCCCAGCCATCTTCATCCCTACGCCATCTGCTCCCTGGCAGTGCCAGCACGAAGCATGGGCAAGGTCTTCAGCTTTGCAGGTGACAACAGCCCTGCCCACAAGGTTCGCCATCAAGCCTGAGAAAGAGATGGCAGCAGGCCAGGGATGTTGGCCCAAGCAGGGTGGCTGAAGTGGGGCCCCCTGGACCACCACTCGGAACACTGGCTTAGCCAGTTCAGGGGCCATCACTCCATACCCATCATCCTCAACAGGTGGGAAGCCTCAGGGGAAGATAAACTAATAGATAATAGCTGAATAAATGCCACACACGAGAGTCAGCCTCCCCCCATTTGTTCCAGGGTGCAGCACTCAAAATCATGGATTTAAGTCGTAGGAAGGCAGACTGCTATTATTCAGGAAGAGCTGGGGGGGAGAGGGGCGGTGCTGGAACCTGGGGGCTCGTCTCTTTTAAAGGTGGTTTCACTCTGACTGCTGGGGGGGGTTCTTTTTATCCATGACCATCCTGCAGGGGGTCTGGCTGAAAGGCAAGACCCAGCCTCTTGGCAGGAGGGATGGTTTCCAGCCGTCCTTTCTTTGGGAGGGGCCGTTTGTGCTTCTGCTGCCCCCATCAACCCACCTTCCCTGGGGAGTCGAGGGGCAGCCAGGCTTTCCGGCACTTCCCTGGCTCCCCTGGCCTGGGCACTCCGGCCCCACATTCCAGGGGTCGAAGAGGAGACACAAAGGGTGCTGTTACCCCGGGGCTTCTGCCTCCCTCTGCTGGACTGCTGCACACCTCTGGGCCAGGGGAGGGGGCAGAATTTTCCTTGCTGTCAGTCTCCTCACTGGTGACCCCTCCCATCCTCCCCAGCACCTGCCATGGGCACCCAACTCTGGCACCCTAGCTGGGGGGGACGATCAGGGCTGGCTGCTTGTGCTGGCCTTTGCGTTGGTCTCCGTCTTTTTTCATTACTAAACTTGGAGGCTGCTCATCTGGCGACAGATGATTCTTTTATCAGATTGTTCCTATGCTTACGTGCCAATTCAGTCCCTTTTTCCCACCCATTTTATACTTTATGATCAAAAAGATAAATTTCCTTTAACTCTTACGATGCACTTTAAAAAAAAGTGGACTTGGATCACACCCTTGTTGCACCCCACAGAATTACCTGGGGGGAGGGGGGGTGTCCAGAAGCCCACAGAGCCTCCACAGAGGAAGGGCTGGGCTGCTTCTCTCCGTGCTCGCCCCTCTCCTGGGAATCGCCAGGCGGCCAGGAAGGCAGACCCTCTGAGGAACATACCTTTTCCACAGCCCGGCGGAAGCCCCTCCGGAGGAGGCCCCAGAGCCTGCGCCCCCTTGCCTGCTCCCCTCCGAGGGGAACCCCGTCCTCCTTCACCATCTTCTCTCCAGCCGGCGGGGACTGCCGGTGCGGCCTCTTCCTCGGCCCCACTTGGCTGGCTGCAGAAGGGGGGCAGGTGTTCAGGGGGAGGGGAGAGGGCTCCTGCAGTCTGGTAGGAGCCCAGCCAAGGTGGGGGGGAGAGCTTGCTTACAGCTGCTGCCCGAGGACTCCACCATCTGGGCAGCCGGGCACATCTAAAGAGTCGCCCTTCTGCGGAAGGCGGGGGTTGAAAGGCCCCAAAGCAAGGCTCCCAACCAAATCTCAGGGCTGGATTTGGTTCTGGAACACATAAACAGAGGTGCAGCTAGGTCGGAAAAGTCAAAATGGCAGCCATAAGGGTTTTTTTAAAAAAATCTTTCACAGAGCTCCTCAATTCCAGAGGGCTGGGACACCCCCCTCGGCTATCAGCCCGCCTGGGCTGCTCAGGGTCCTCAGGGGTTCCCTGAGGTGGGTGTACAAAAAGCAGCCCCCCCCAAGGCTGCAATTCTTGTTGGATTCTCCAGGAGGCAGGAAGGGAGGCCCCAAGGAGAATCCGGAGCAATGGGGTGCCCAGTTCCAGCTTCCGTCCAGGGCCACCTTTGTCGCAGAAGGCTCCGCTGGCTGCCTCCGGAGCAGAGAAGAGGGATCTCCCTGGCCTCATAGTGGGCAAGACCAGGATTCGGCCAATTTAGCTCCCTCCGCGCAGAAGGGCGTTGCTGCAGCGGGTTAGGCAGGGCAGGGGTCTTCCAGCGGGGGGAGCTAAGCGGCCACGGGCAGGAGGGTGTTGCGAAGGGAGGGTCCTAGGGCAGAGTGTGCACCCTCACGGCCCCAACTGCATCGCCCAGGCCCTCAGCTTGAACGTG
>NW_015396056.1:8065-13397 GCF_001527695.2 Protobothrops mucrosquamatus
CCGCTCTGATTGGAGGAAAGCGGCGCCAATCGCCGGGAAGGGAGGGCTCAGTGGCTGCCCTCTGCGTCAATCCGCCTCAGCGTCCCGCCTCTGAGGCAGAGCCCGCCTCCCATTGGCCGGGACTTCAAGGGCGCGGTGTCGTCGATCAGGGAACAAAGGCGAGGGGGCGGCTGCCACTCAAGGCCGGAGGCCCCGCCCTCCGCCCCGCCCAGCGCGCGCCCTCCCTCCGCCTGGGGTTCCTGAGCGAGGGCGGGGGGGGGCGTCCCGTCAAAGAGGGGGATTCGAGGGCATCGGGGGCGCCGGGCTGTAAGTCCTTGCTTGTTAGGTGTGTGTTTGTGTGACACAGACACCGCCGAAGGGGAGTACATACACAAAGGCACACCTGTAGACATCAGTTTATGCTTCCTGGGGGCATCTAAAAATTCCAGAATTCTGCAAAGAGTTCCAGAAGCCACATTCCACGTGTTCTCTCCCCCTTTCTTAATCAGAAATAGGAGAGTTGTCTGAATACAGATAGTCCTCAACTTACAACCACAACTTGAGTCCAAAATTTCTGTTGCTAAGTGAGTTTTGCCCCATTTTACAACCTTTCCTGCCTCCATTGCCAAGGGAATCCCTGCAGTTGTTAAGTTAGTGACACGGTTGTTAAGTAAATTTGGCTTCCCTACTGACTTTGCTTGTCAGGAGGCTGCAAAAGGGGAATCACACTGCAACCGTCGTAAATAGGAGCCGGTCGCCCGGATTTTGATCACGTGACAATGGGCAGCAATGGCGGTCAGTTCTTTCAGTGCCTTTGCAACTTTGAACGATCACTAAATGAAGTACGGCAAGTGGAGAGCTACCTGTAGAACACAAAAGTTGAAGTTTTGAAGTTTATTGTATTTATAAAGGCTGCCCTCTGGGGATCTGGGGATCTGCGGCAGGAGATGGGCACTGCCAGGGCAGCCAGCGTGCCATAGAGCCTCTCCCGGTGCTCCTCCTTTGCTGACCTAACCATTGGGAGCAGCACCTCTCAGAATGCGATGGCAGCTTCCAAAGAGAAGCAACTGAGGTGGCAGCTGGGCCAGTTGTGTTCCCCTGGGGACAAAGGAGCACCAGGGGCCAGTACTGGGCCCGCCCCACGGTGTGTGTGTGTGGAGGGGAGGTCACAGTAACAAAGATGACCATTGCAGCCAAAATCAACCTACAGGTAGCCCTCCACTTAGGATCACAATCTTGGTCCTCCAGTGGTGTGGCTGTTATGACGAGTGCCATAGGACCACTTTTTGCTCAGTGCCCCCAGTCCTGGTCTCTCCCAGCAGTGGTTAAATAGGTCATTAAGTGGAGTGCCAGGGGGAGGCCCCAGGCCTCCTGGGCGTGGTGGGGCAAGGAATGGGGCTGGGTGTGATGGAATGTAACGGTCTGGATTACAGAAGAGCAAAAGACAGCTGGGTTCAGACACTTTGTGTGAGAGAAAGAGGGTGAAGGTGGCTCCTCCCTAAGGGTTCCCAGAGTAGGCGCTTCACGTGGGGGGGGAGTCTGCTTCAGTTTGGCAAGATTCTGTCTAGAGGTGTGGTCGAATAAAGGAGTCTGCTTGGAAGCCTCACCCTGGTTGATTCTTGGTTTTTAGAGTCTGACCTTAGGCCTCCCGCCCCACCCGGGAGGGCCGGGCCCTGTCCTACCCCCACTAGGGAGAAGAGTCACAAGAACGATAGACTTAGCTAGGCTTTTCACCAGATTTGAGGTCTGTTCCTCCAAAGGTGGAAGGATTTCTCCTTCCTGTGTGGAGGGGAGGGGAAATCCCTCAGTGCATTGGGGGAACTGACCTCAAATCCAATGCCCCCCCCTCCACTTGCAACCTTCCTCAGAAGATTGTAAATGGTGATCACATAATCACGGGGCACAGCGGGTCATAGTCCTAAATGCACGTATGCTCCTAGGCGCTTGAGTTCCTGTCATGGGATTGGGGGAGGAATGTTTTATGACGCCCGGAAGTGGTTTTGCGGGCTGTAAAGCAGCCTTCCTTGACTGCGAACAATGATTGCCAAATCCGAGGTGGTGCAGCTCAACAACAGCAGCAAACCCCTGGCTAAGTGCCGAGTGTGGAACAGAACGTGAATTGCTCATGTAAAAATGTTATTTTATAGTTGTTAATAAATGGAACAACCTGCCTCCCGAAGTTGTGAATGCTCCAACACTGGAAATTTTAAAGAAGAGATTGGACAGCCATTTGTCTGAAATGGTATAAGGTTTCCTGCCTGAGCAGGGGGTTGGACTCGATGACCTCCAAGGTCCCTTCCAACTCTTTCTATTCTATTCTATTCTATTCTATTCTATTCTATTCTATTCTATTCTATTAAGCAAGAAGATCAGTCAGTTTCCATGACTAAATTGTATTAATTCATTCAGGTTTTATAAGGCTGCCCAACTCAAACTATGTGACTCTGCTACAGAGTCATATTTTATTAGGTATTTATGTTGTACATAAAGAGCATAGCATAAATACACAATAAACCAAAAAGGAAAAAAAAAGCAAACAAAATTCAAATTCTAAAATCTGCAGTATATTTTATTTATTGATATCCCACTTTTATTATTTTTATAAATAAGGAGATCAACATACCTAATCCCTTCTGCTATTTTCTCCACAACAACAATCCTGTCAGTAGCCAAAGTAACTCAGCCGGCTTTCATATATAAGGCAGGACTAGAACTCTCCTTCTCCTGTTTCTGGCCTAGTGCTTTCACCACTAGACCAAACTGCCTATTTTAATATGTGAAATGGCAACTGAGCACACAACCAGCAACTTTAGGGGAGATTCCCACACACTGACTCCCAAGGCCTGGGCGCTTTCCTATCCTAAGCATGAGGAGAGTTGGGGCCTGTCACTTTATAAATCCTTAGTCAGACCACACTTGGAATACTGCAATACTGTTTTGGTTGCCAGGATATAAAAAAAGATGCTGAGACTCTGAAAAGGCTGCAGAGAAGAACAATAAAGATGATTAGGGGACTGGAGGCTAAAACATACGAAGAACGATTGCAGGAATTGGGTTATGCCTAGTTTAACGAAAAGAAGGACCAGGGGTGACATGATAACAGTCTTCCAATATCTCAGGGGCTGCCACAAAGAAGAGGGGGTCAACCTATTCTCCAAAGCACCCAAAGGTAGGACAAGAAGCAAGAAGCAATGGATATGTTGATGGGGTGAAGGGGTGGGGAGATTCAAGATATGATCAGGTAGATTTTCAGGGAGAATATGAAGAATCCCTGTGAGTTTGAGAATCTCATTGGTAGAGAACCAGAGGAACTGTAGAATGAACTAAAAAAAAAAACGTTAAAGGGGAATGTGATGAGAGATTGCCAAAGATGGAGAAGCAGAAGAAAGCAAAGTGGATGTCGGAACAAACCATGGAAATTGCCGAGAAAAGAACAGAAGCCAAAGCGAGGAAAGACAAAACTCTCAGGAAAGAGCTTCACAGAGTTTCAGAGAACTATTAGAAGAGACAAAGAAACAGCATCACAGCTCCTGTAAAGACACCCAGGACAGCAACAGACGTGGGAAAGCAAGGAGTGTCTTTCAAAAGATCTCTGAACTCAGAAGGGGGGTCCGACTTCAAACTGGCATGTAAGGGACACCCAGGGACAGACAGGAAGCAGCTGAAAGGAGATCAAAGGACGAGGGAAGGAAGACCCAGAAAGACGGAGCAGCAGAGATGTCAGCACCCAAGATACCTTAGGAATAGAATAGAATAGAACAGGATAGAACAGAAAAACTGGAAGGGACCTTGGGGGTCTTCTAGCCCAGCCCCCTGTTCAAGCAGGAGACACTATACTGTCTCAGACAGGTGAATGTCTAGTCTCTTCTTAAAAATCCCCAGTGATGGAGCACCCACGATTTCTGGAGGCAAGCTGTTCTACTGGTTGATTGTCCTCACTGTCAGGAAGTTTTTCCTTAATTCCAGGTTGCTTCTCTCCTTGATCAGTTTTCAACCATTATTTCTCATCCTTCCCTCTGGTGAACAACTTCGCCCCTTCTGACTTGTGGCAGCCCCTTAGGTACTGGAAAACTGCTATCATGTCTCCCCTATTTCTTCTTTTCTTTAGACTAGCCAAACCCAAGTCCCGCAGTTCTTCGTATGATTTAGCCTCCAGGCCTTGGATCATCTTAGTTGCTCTTCTCTGAATTTTTTCCAAACTCTCAACATCTTTTTTGTGATATGGTGACCAAAATTGGTTGCAGTATTCCAGGTGTGGTTTCACTAGGGTTTTATAAAGCAGTAATAATACTTCCCGTGATCTTGATTCTATGCCTTGTTTATACAGCCCAGGATTGTATTAGCTTTTTTGGTTGCTGCTGCACACTGCTGGCTCATAGTCAAGTGATTGTTCACTAAGACTCCAAGGTCCCTCTCACAGTTGCTGTTTTTAAGCGAGGAGATGCTGTCTGTCCCCAAGAACCTCTAAGAAGAACAAGGGAGACACCCCCCCCTCCGGCCATCTCCAAGTCAAAAGGCTGTAAGAATCCAGATGCTGCAAGCGACAAAGGAAGCAGTCAAGGCTGCAACTGAGCTATGCAAGGAAATCTGGAGAACGGACGGTTGGAGGAGTCACACAACAAACAAAGATCCGAAGCAGGAGATAAAGAGTACAGATAGACCTCGACTTATGACCATAATTGAGCCTAAAATTTATGTGGCTAAGTGAGATAATTGTTAAGTGGATCGCTGAAGCTGTCAAGTCAGTAACCCGGCTATTAAGTGAATCTGCCTTTGACTTTGCTTGGAGACGGTTGAGAAAGGGGATCCCGTGATCCCAGAATGCTGTGACCGTCATAGATACGAGTCAGTTGGCAGGTGTCTGAATTGTGATCACGTGACCGTGGGGAATGCTGCATGGGTCGTAAGTGTGAGAAACGGTCCTAAGTCACTTTTTCCAGTGTTGTAAGTCGAGGACCCCTGTAGTCAGGCGTTTGGGCCGCTCAGCACATCGTGCCCGGCCGAGCCGAGCCATCCGTGCGGGCTCCAGCGGTGCTTCCTCGGGCACCGGGGGCTGCAGAGGGTCGCCTCTGGGCGGGTGGTGGCTGACAGGGCCAGAGCCGGGCGCGGGTCCCGGAGAGGCCGAGCAGCGGCGCCCCCTTCGGCCTCCTCCAGCCTGGCGGGCCGGGCAACCTCGCTGAGCCCCTTTCCGCCCCTCCCCGCCATCGCAGTAGGGCTCGGCCTTGCGTCCGGCGGGGAGGCGGGCGGGGCGCGGGACTACGGCTCCCGTCGTGCCCCGCGGCGGCTTCCGGATGAGGCGCCCGCGCTTCCGGGAAGGCGGCGCGCGGGGCTTCCGCTTCCGGCGGCGGCGGCG
>NW_015396056.1:13709-16876 GCF_001527695.2 Protobothrops mucrosquamatus
CCTGGTGGAGGAGTTCGGGCTGCGCGAGATCTCCTACGAGGCCCGGAGCGGCACCTGCCACGAGCTGAAGGTCCTGGCCCGGCCCGACGACCCGCTGCTCTTCCACTTCGAGGACGAGCAGGAGGCGCAGGCCTGGTGGGCGGCCGTCAGCAGCTCCCTCCGCGAGGTGCAGAAAGGTCAGCCGCCGGCCGGAGCGCCCTCCCCGCGTCCCCCCTCCGCCGCCAGGCAGGGGGCGGAATCGCGGGCCGAACCGAAGAAGCCCCGCAGGGAGGAGGCGCCGCCGCCGGAGGAGGAGGAGGCCCGAAGCGGGGCTCTCGCTGCCTGCTGCGCCGGCCCCCTCCCTGGAGCGGGTCCCGGTTGGCCCCTGGGCTGGTTCCGGCTCCTCGGTTCCTCTGAGGCTTCGGGAACTCTGCCGGTAGATCCAGGCGGAGGGCGGGGATCCCGGTGATCCGTTGGATCTCTCAGGCGCTTCCCGTGGGGAACTCTTCGGAAACGTTGTGGCTGGAAACGCTCCCTGCTCAGCTGGCTCGTTTTAAAGGGAGGCCCTGCGGTGGGTCTCCCTCTGAACGGCCCCCCCCGGTGGGCTTCGGAGGATTTGGGGCTCTGTCTTGCTCCCTCGCCAAAAGGAGAACAGCCCCCCCCAAAAAACGTTTTCTCTCTCCGGCTCCAGAAGGAAGCAATGGGCTCACCGGACGGCCCCCTTCCCAGCCTTTGGCCACCCCGACTGCCCTTCCCTTGGAGACGGCAAAGAAAGGTGAGCGTGTGCCGCTCCCTAATTGCCACTTATCCCTCCTGGGCTGTCAGGTGGTTCGGGATAATTAAACTGAACTACTTGCAGCGATGCTAACTTTGGGAAACAGAACAATGTGTCCTTTTTTAATCTGAGCAGTTCTTATTTTGCTAGGTCTCTTGGCAGCTCTCCATTTCCTGAACTTTTGTGGATCGTCTGCAAGGGTTGGGGGGTCATTGACACTGTGTTCCCCAACTTCTGTGGTCCACGGGGGATGAGCAGGTTGACCGTCTGCCCCGTTTTATTTAATGCCTGCACCTGGGGTGCATTTGACAGTTTGGGGTCCACTATCCTCCATAGGCAAGTGATACCCAGACTGAAGGGGAGATACAGGCTGTCCTCAATTTACGATCTCAATTGAGCCCAAAATTTCTGTTGCTAAGGGAGACGTTGGTTAGTGAATTTTGCCCCTTTCTTGCCACAGACGTTAAGTGAATCACTGCAGTTGTTTAGTTAGTAACCTGGTTGTTATGTGAATCTGGCTTTCCCATTGACTTGTCAGAAGGTCGTAAAAGGGGATCGCTGCAACTATCATAAATTTGAGTCAACTGCCCAAAAATTTGATCACATGACCATGGGGGTGCTGCAGGGGTCATGTGAGAGAAATGGTCATAAGTTACTTTTTTTCAGCGCCTTTGTAACTTCAGACAGTCACTAAAC
The DNA here is from genome assembly GCF_001527695.2 of Protobothrops mucrosquamatus. NCBI lineage: Eukaryota > Metazoa > Chordata > Lepidosauria > Squamata > Viperidae > Protobothrops > Protobothrops mucrosquamatus. The sequence continues at coordinate 15,160 of NW_015396056.1, forward strand.
GAACTGTTTTGTGTCAAGGATCACCTGTATAGCAGAAGTCTGTAAGGTCTCGGTGGGAAGAAACAGATTAAGACTTAGAGTGATTAATCCTGAAACCGATCCTGGTTATTAGCTAACTCTGTGATAGTTCTAGCTCAAGGTAGAGCTTGCGTGATCTCGAGGTTCCCCAGGAGTCAGAGCTCCTGCTGGATCAGTACCTGGAAGCTGTGGTCAAGAGAGCCCTTGGCCAGTTTTAACCAGTGAAATCTTCGAGGGCTGCATTGACCGGGACACTGCCGGGGGGGGGGGCTCTGAGGAAGCAGTGAAAGGGCTATCTAGATGATCTTCTGCCAGCTGGAAGCTTGACCCATGCCCACCCTGGGTCTGGGGCTGAAGACGCTGAAGTTATCACTGCCTCATTACTTGTGTGTGTGTGTGTGTTCCAACAGCTTTGAAAGAATCTGTGATTCCTTCCCTTCTGATAAGATCCTCTCTGAATCCATTGGTGTTAAATAAACTATTATCTAGTCACCAAACTTTTGAGAGAATGTTGTTTGATGCACTGGGGGCATATTAAATACAGTATGGAGAAGTCATTTGTTTATTATTTAGGTTTACAAGACCACCAACCATACTCAAAAGGCACATTTTCTGTCTGGATTTTAAAAAAAACCAATCTGTAAAATATCATTAAAATTCACATGCTACAGTTCACTCCATCCCAATGCACAGAGTGGCTAACAGTGTCCCTTTGATTTGGGGCTACCATAGACTTACACGGCTGTCCTCCTGTAATGCCAATTCACTACTGACTCTGGGCACATGCAGACCCACTCAGACCCGTGTTATCTCTGGATGGTCAGAAACTGTCCTGACGGAAGAGGTTTGTCCTCCAGACTCACCGCTGTTGCTGGTTCAGGGGAGAAACCGTGGCTCAGGAGCCCTTGCCCACCTTTGGGTGGCACCCCAGTTGTGTCCTTACCCAGGAAAGGAGGACCTGGTGGCCCTGTAGCTCATGCCCCTGTTTAGACGGCTGCAGTGCGCTTTACCTGAAGCTAAAGACCGCTTGGATGCTCAGCCACAGAGCCCAGCATGATGGGCTGGCTGGTTTCTGTCACTGGGAATGTATTGTGCATATCCGTCAGGCCCGCACCGGCTGCTGCCTATTAGCATCTGGGTGTCATTTAAAGTGTGTTTTTTTTTTTAACCTATAAAGCCCTTTATAGCTTGGCTCTCACCTGAATGGTCCCAGCCTCTTAGATCATCCAGGGAAAATCTGCTTGTGGTTCCCTGTCCTTCGGGTGATATAAAGGGAGCTGGAGGCAGCCAGGGCCCACCGGCATGGCCATCCTGGACAGTTCTGGCTGGTCCAAGAGCCTTCGGGAAAAGGTTGAGGATGCGGCTCTTCTGGGGAGGGTGGGAACCTTCTGGGGCTCACCCTTTTGTCCTTATTTCCCTGTTAACGATTTTTTAAGCTTACCAAGGATGTTTAATGTTTGCTTTCTACAACGTGAGCAGGGTACAAGCCAGATCTACAGGAAACAAACGATGGTCTCCTCCTTGCTTCCTCAGAAGACCTGGTGGTCCATCTTTCTGCAGCCATCGAACTTGGAAACGAGGAGGAGGCCATGCGGTGCGCTTCCTTGCTTGCCCAGCAGCACACAGCCCTGCACATCCAGCTGAAGGAGTCCTGCTACCCTGCCAGCCAGATCAGGTGAGTCAGGAGGGAGGGAGGGAG
>NW_015396057.1:0-5253 GCF_001527695.2 Protobothrops mucrosquamatus
TGTTAATATTACTCTCTTGTTCTTATGCTAGTGCAACCTGGACTACTCAACTTACAACTGTTCATTTAGTGACCATTCAAAGTTACCACAGCACTGAAAAAAATGACTTATGACCGTTGCATCATCCCTATGGTCATATGGATCAAAAATTCCGATGCTTGGCAATTCACTCATATTTATGACAGTTGCAGTGTCCCAGGGTCACATGATCACTTTTTGCGACCTTCTGACAAGCAAAGTCAATGGGGAAGCCAGATTCACTTAACAACTATGTTACTAAACAACTGCAGTGTTTCACTTAACAACTGTGGCAAGACAGGTCATGAAATGGGGCAAAATTCACTTAACAACTGTCTCACTTAGCAACAGAAATTTTGAGCTCAATTGTCATAAGTCAAGGGCTATCTGTAGTTTTACGGAGGAATAATAAAGATCTCCTGAAATAAAATTATTAACGGTAAGAAGAGGGGGAGGGATATCACATCATCTATCTCCAGTTTGCAATAAAGTCCTTTCAACAGTTCCAAGAAGGTTCCATACCCATTTGCACTACTCAGATAACCCTGAGGACACAGATAAACCTTCAAATGGCCTCAACAACACTCTAAAAGAATGTAAAAGACCAGCTGTCTGCAAGGAGTATAAATCCTTCCATTCCCCACCATCTGGACAGCGCTGAAGAAGCTTCTTGGATGAGAAGCAAAACGTCTTCAAAGAAAAAACAAAGAAAGTCCAGTTGCCTTGTGAAAAAGCATCTTTGCGACAACTATGACTTGAATGATTGAGAATCACTATAGACATTTATCAGTAAAAATAGCACACTTTTATACACAGCTTATCAAAATTAAGTCAATAAATAATAAGGAATCTAAAAGACAGTCTTATCCTGGACCAGTCATGTCAAACTTGCGACATCACGTGATGTCACGCAATGTATCGGGAGAGTTTTGGCATTGCTGGCAATGGGGTGGGCGCGGCTTCCACATGACGCATCCAGCCCGTGGGCCGGCAGTTTAACACCCCTGTCCTGAAGTATTTGTCCTACAAATGCCTGGAGGAAGACTTGCTGTATATAAGTAGAAAGTGTGAAGAGCAGCTGTATGTCCTTTGGAAAAGCCTTCTATAATTGATATAGTGCAAACTGCCTTGTTTAGTTCAAAAGTACAACAGTTGGGGAAAAAAGCTTTTCGTCCTGACATTTATGATTGTGCAACATCCCACAATGCCACAATTGCCACTGGTGAGTTTAGCATCCGCCTTCCAATGAGCAGAATTAATGGAGAACACAGAAATGAAATGAAAGTTGCAGTCACATGATGTCTCGTTTAGCAACCGCAGTGTTTTCTTCCGTGATGGAACCAGAAGTGATGTCATAGGTCCAGTGCAGTCACATGATTTTCACTTAGCAACCACGGTGCTTAGTGACACAATTGCCTGTTCCAATTATGGTCAGTTAGTGAGGCCTATCTGTAATATCCTGGTTATTACCATGGGTAATGGATGGAATGGAATGAATAATACTGGGAGAAGCACATTTTAAGAACTAGGAATGCACCTAAATTTGGTTGGAAATTATTGCACAGACAGATGCCAACAAAACAGAAATACGCCTTCAAATTGGAAAAAAATATTCATCTAATACCTCAATACTTAATATATGAACAAAACTATATCTTAGAGAAGTAAGAACATCTGGATAGTACAGGTAGTCCTTGTTTAGAGACTGTTCAAAGTTACAACAGCACTGAAAAAATGACTTAATGACCATTTTTCACACTTATGATCATTGCAGCGTTCCCATTGTCATGTGATTTATGTTTGAATGCTTAACAATTGGTTCATATTTATGACGCTTGCAATGTCCCAGGGTCATGTGAGATCTTTTGCGACCTTCTGACTTGATTTGTAACCAAGGCAAATAAACCTTATAGCAACATTTTGGGAGTTTCTTATGGCACAAAGAAGAGAGTATGGGCCTTATTTTCCAAAGTATAATCTTTGGACATAGGAAATGCACAGTAACTTTCTGTGAGATTAGTTGATGTGCTGTTTGCTCAAGGGAACATACAATTTTTGGATGCCCATCCAAACTTTGTAGCAAGTAAAGTAATAATAAAGTATGGTAATAAAATGGGGTGGGGGTGGGGGAATGACTGTTTAACTGAAATACAAATCTATTATCCATATTAATTAAAATATTTGGATTTTAAGTAAATATAAATTTAGTTAAATTAATTTTTGTTAAGGTTTCATCCAACCTTTCCATCTGTATAGCATTCAGTGACTTGTGGCAAGGTACTTACTATAATACCTGATTATATAAGATTAAATTCAAGGTGAAATTAAAAACAAAATCAATTCAGCTAGCAGTCCTAAAGTATATGAACGAAAATGTATTATTTTTCTAAAAATAATCTAGGTTTTGGCTTTTACTTTCTAAACCCTCTGACTTGAATAAAGTTGTATGCTTTTGGATAGTGTTTTCTTTCTTAGGAAGAAATTTATTTTAAATACATTATATGGTTAGTAAAAGGCAATTCTGCTTTCATATAGCCAAATTACTTTGGTGAATTTTATGTATTGTTATAGCGTAACATTTGTTAGATAGAATTTTGGGACCTTCAAAGCTTCCTAAAAGCTATTTATTCTAAGAGACTTCCTTTGACTTTGTTATTTTTTTAATCTAATTAAAAAAAACATTACCAGAAGCTTATTATTTTGTCCCATATATATATCCTGATCCTCTTTCCTGGTTCCTTGCATTTTATTGAAAGCTTTCGAGTTAACAATTACATTTGTTCTTTCTCATCTTCCAGTAAATGAACACAGAAAGAAAGTATTTATTTTAAAATAGAGCAATTAAGGAGCTAGAAAACAACAAGTGGCAATAAAAGCTTTCTGTACTTTTTATTATTATTTTATTTTATTTGGAACTAATGTAGCCAAAATAGAACATGAGCCATATACAGAGAGCACTTCTATTTAGTATTATGAATAATGTTGCTTTCAAGTATGCGGATAAATAAATAGTTATACTTTCCTCGGTTGGTTTGAAATTTGAAATGATAGTTCACAGAATTAGCTTTAAAGCATATGCTCTGTGCATCTACTCAAAAGTAATTCCAAAAATAATAATTTTGGGAACTTTGTGACCTTTCAGATGCTGTTATGCTAAAACTCCAGCATCCATCGCTCACTCTGGCAGAAATTGTTGAAAGCAGCATATGGATTATAGTTGCCTATGCCTGGTACATACAGTATTATTATTGGCTATGAGAATAACCTTGGGAGACAAAGGACAAGGAAGAGCTGCAGCCTAGACAATGGTCTGATAAGAAAAAATCTGAATCCAAAGATTGGGAGGGGAGGGGAATAAAGCATTTTAGAAGGACCCTCCCTAGTTTTCTGAAAAGCAAAGGTAAGGGAGGGAAATAGTGATTTCAGATTTGGATGATACTGTTACCATAACTTCAGCATTAGTACTCATGTTTTTGGTTTTCTCGTTGGACTACCTTGAAAGCTGACACATGTACACAAACATACACATACAGAATTTATATATTCCTATTATTTTCATTCTGGACTTTTAAAAAATGTTTGCTTCCAATGGTTCCACGTAAAAAGGGGAAAAAGTGTACCACTTCAAGGCTAATAACAAGAGGCTATTTGGATTTAGCCTACATATTTTAGGTTGTACCAGTGAAATAAGTTTGTTGGAATACAGGGAAACCTTTATTACCCCCAAATTAAAATACCTGTAGAATAACTCAATTTGACTAGCTACCTGAGAGCTGAATTGAGGAAGTACTGCATGCAAATTTTTAATTGAGCCTTTCAGCAGCAGCTTCCCCATGCAACGTGTGGGGTAAAGAGTTCAGCGCATTAACTGGTAGGATGGGAATTAGAAAGCTGCATTTACAATGAATAAAGCCATTTTTCTGCAAATCAGCTCTAAGGCACATTAACCCTCCACATATTCCCCCCCCCCCCCCCCCAGCGTTATAATCCCTAGTCAGGGATGAAGGCATCTCAATTCCCATCCATTTAGAGTAGCACTTCCCAACCATGGTAATTTTCAGATGTGCTGACTTCAACTCCCAGAATTCCCCAGCTAGTTGCTATGGTTGGAAAATACTGATGTACAGTACACAAGGTTGAGAAACAATATAGATGAATTTATTTTTAATGTATGAAGTTACTTTTTTTTCCATTATTCTTTCAGTAAATTACAGTTAGTCCTCGACTTAGCATTTGTTTTGACCGTTCAAAGTTACAACAGCACTGAAAAAAGGGATTTATGGCCGTCTTTCACAATTACAAAAACTGCGTCATCCCCATGGCCATATGATCAAAATTTGGATGCTTGGCAACTGATTCATATTTATGATGGTTGTAGTGTCCCAGTAGCATGTGATCACCTTTTGCAACCTTCTGACAAGCAAAATCAATAGGGAAGCCAGGTTAACAACGTGTTACTAACTTAACTGCAGTGATTCACTTAACACCCATGGCAAGAATGAGTGTAAAATGGGGCAAAACTCACTTAACAACTATCTCACTTAGCAACAGAAATTTTGGGTTCAATTATTTGAGGACTACCTGTAGTGTTTCTTTTAGCAAACATGCCTTATTTTTTAAAAAGAAAGAACTAAGTGTAGTATTAATCATTTGAATAAAATAGCTTAATTTGTACCCACATTAAATCAGTTGCCATGGCTTGTTCATTAGAGGAGGGTTTTTTGCAACACTGTCTGGTTCAGTTTATGAATCTTATTTTAATTGGAACCACTGATCACTTTAAATATGCAGATGCTTCTGAATGGAGCAAACATGTGCTTATTTCTTGAATCTACGTTTTATTTTAAATGAAGACATTTTTTTTTTAAAAGTAAGGAAATAAAAAAGGCAATTTGGGAAATAGGCAAGGGAGCTTTTTATAAATTCTTTTCTGGTTCCAAGAAACAAAGAAGGAATAGCTAATCTTGATTATTTTTTATTAGATCGCGCAGGCAGTAAGATACGAGTCGAGTGACAGTCAGCTCTAGGTTTATTGCCAAGGCATAAAGTAAATCCGGACTGGCATCTGGGCCAGGGGAGCCCTCTTTTATGGGATTCCCCTGGCTCGTAATCACACAATTCCATTGGCTGGTAAGACCCCGTTGCGAGTTAGCCAACCAGCAACGGGCATGAAACTGTATGCAGATGGAGAAGGGCAATCACCCTTAATGGGTGATCAGGATGCGCATAGGGGAT
>NW_015396057.1:8411-12661 GCF_001527695.2 Protobothrops mucrosquamatus
AGAGGATGACCAGTAGGAATAATGTGGAGGGATTCAATTACAACAGCAATGGATGCAACTTTTGGAAGATTTGAAGTGCCCAGTTGGGGACAGATCATCCTTGAAAATGTCTCTTTGTGTGATCACTAAAAGCCAATACTGACTTGGTGGCAGATAAGCAGTCACAACTTCCAATAGAATCTATACCCCACAAATTCCCAAAAATGCACAAAACAGGTCAGGTCTTCCAACCCTGTGACTTCAGTTATGTCATCATGTTACAATTATTCTCTTCCGTGGCTCTTGACTTCTAAATTAATTGATTTTGAATATATATTCCTCCTAGCCATTAAAAATTTGCTTGCCTTAGGCTCTAATGGATTTCTGTACCTCACGTCTGTCATTTCAGTATGAATTATTCATCTCTAGGTAAAAGTGATTCATCACTTGGAAAAGATTTCTCTGTTCCCTTTAATTACAAACAAAGAAAGAGAAGTATCAAAAGACTCATTTCCTTTGAATCCTTTTCTAGTAAGTTCAAGAACATTAAAGAAGTATGATTTCACGGTGTGGGTTACGCCACATAGAAGGCATCATATTTGGTCGTCATTACAAAATTTCTTTTCTTCGGCACTATTGTTGTGCAACGAGAAAGAAGCTATCACTGAAACAGGTAATTATGAGCCAACTTACTCTCTTCACTCTGACTCAAAATGACCTATTAAAGAATGAAGAATTCTAGTTGAATGCAGTTGCTGGAGGTACTGCCTTAAACAACCCTGAAGTCTGTGACCCTTTTCCTTTGTTCAACTACAAATGTTAAACTACAAGCAGCAATTTCTGAGTTAGCAGCAAATGCTCAACACGGGTTTGTCCTTGCCGGTTGCTCCTTAATACGTTAGGGAAGGATCTGCCTTTATTAGATGCTTTTTGGCAAAAACATTTCTTTTATCCTCCATGTGGTTAGGTAATGCCTGCCCATAATAAGAAAAGCTTCTTCCACCTTTTATCCTTGAGACAAATCTCTTGCTCTCTTATCTTTATGTTTGCTTACACAGTTGCTTGCTCACATCTTAGATGTAACTGGAAAAAAATATATTAAAAAATTATAAATAAAAGCCTAGATATTTGTAGCATTTGCAGCATCCTGAACACATCATGGTTTAGTTACTAAATGTAATGTATTGTCAGAATTAAAACAGACTCAAAGTTAAAGCAGATTTTTTTGAGCTAAATATTAATAGCTCCCTATTTTACAAGCTTCTTGCTTCCCATTAAAAAAGGGAAAAGGAACTCTGTTAAAATTAGAGAAAGAATTTCTTATTGAGATCATTGACTTTATTGGTGCAGATTCATTCATTCATTCATTCATTTCTAATTTATTAAATTTATATGCCGCCCAATTACTATTGCAAGCCATTAGCACAATAGGTTATACAAGAATAGAAACAAAATACAGAGGAAAAAAGCAAAACTCTGAACTACAAGATTAAGACAACCTATTCCTTTTTGAGGAACAATTATTTTTCTCTCCGTGTGGATATTTGAAAAATCAACTCAGACAAGCATTTGTTTATTATTTATTTCACTGCAACCGTTATATGTTTTTCAGTTAAAAATTTAGTTTTAAACATCTTAAAGTAAAAAAAAAAAAGTAAAGCTACGTAAGTATTTTGTAACCATAAATCTACAATTTAAAAAGTTACAGAATAAAAACCATGAGGAAAGTATAAATAAAACATGTAAGGGCAAACAGCAATGAACATCCACAAGATTGAAAAAGCTGAACAAAATATATAAAAAAATAGGTGCCAGCCACATTTCTGCCGAATGATAATCCCAGTTCTGCAAAGAAGCTGAAGAAACAGTGGACCATCTGGTTAGTCGCTGCAAGAAAATCACACAGATTGACTCCAAAAAAAACAGCATGACAAAATACAGGTATTCCTCAACTTATGATCACAATCGAGGCTGGAATTTTGGTTGTGTGTGTTGTGGTCGTTAAATGAGTTACCTATGTGACTGCCTCGCTAAGGACCACCACCCCAGGTCTCCCCATTGAGGTTTTAAAGCAACCATACTGGGGGGCCTCAGGGAGTGGGGGAGGCCTTGTGGGGCTCAGCAGCTACTGGCACACAGAAATCTGCTGTAGGTTTATAATCCACTAAATGTGGATTATAAAATTTTTACTTCAGTAATGGCAAGAGAGACTGAAAAGATTCTTAACTGAATTTATACATTCAGACCAAAATGGTTTTTTTTTTACCAAAGAGACAAATTAAAAATAATTTAAGAGTGATAATGGATGTACTGGAATATTATGAATTACATCTAGGCAAACCACTGGCACTAATATTTCTAGATGCCCCAAAGGCATTTGATAATGTTTCCTGGCAATTTATGATTCAGCAATTAAAAATAATGGACTTTGGACAGAACTTTATAAATATGATTAAAACAATATACAATAAACAAACAGCGAAAGTGATTGTGAATGGAGATTATACCAAGAACTTTGAGATAAGAAAAGGTACAAGGCAATGATGTCCATTATCTCCATTGTTATTTATTTTGACCTTGGAAGTTTTAAATAGAAATATTAGACAAGATACAGAAATTAAAGGACTAGAAATAAAAGGTGAAGCATATAAACTATAAGCATTTGCTGATGATTTGGTATTTATTTTAGAAGAACCTTTGGAGATGATTCCTAAACTACTGGGAAAGATAGAACAATATGGAGAAATGGCAGGACTGAAAATAAACAGAGAAAAAACCAAAGCAATAGTTAAAGATCTTACAGATAAACAAAAAAAAAAACCCAAATGTCAGAAAAAATAGAATTGCAAATAGTTAAAAAAGTCAAATATCTGGGAATATATTTAACAGCAAGATGTTCAACGATAAAAGAAGATAATTATATAAAACTATTGAATCAAAGAAGAGTGGATTTGGAAAAATGGAAAAACTTGCAATTGTCAATATTAGGAAGAATATACTACCAAAAATCTTATTTTTATTCCAAACAATACCTATAAAACTTGAGAATTTTTTTTAAGATTTAAATTCATTAATTTTGAAATTTATTTGGCAAGGAAAGAAAACTAGAATTAAGATGAAAATGTTACAAGATGCCAAGGAAAATGGAAGTTTTGGTTTACTAGAGTGGGTTTTATATTATCAAGCATCTGCATTAACATGGGTAAAAGAATGGATAACTCTTAGAAACAAAAGACTGTTATATCTGGAGGGGCATGATTTACAATTGGGGTGGCACGCTTTTTTATGGTACAGAAAAAATAAAATTCATAAATACATCCAAAATCACTATATAAGAAATGCATTATTAACAACATGGGGAAAAATAAAATGTAAAATATATTTGAAAATTCCAGGGTGGTTGTCAACAATGGAAGCATTTGTACACCCAAATTTAGTGGACTTTGAAAAAATCTGGATATATAGAGAGATATTCTAAACTTTGAAGGGAATTTAAAATCTAAACAAGAAATGGAAAATCAGGGTATCAATTTATCATGGTGGGCACAGTTACAAATGCAAGCTAGATATGACAAAGATGTTAAATTGTATGGATTTTATAAGGAACAAACTGTGTTTGATAAGATATTGTTAACTTCTGATGAGAAACCAATTAAGAAAATGTATAATTTCTTATTAACTTTGAAAATGGAAAGCGAATAGGTTAAAGAAACAATGATAAGATGGGTGAAAAATTTTGGATACAATATAGAACTAGAAAAATGGCAAAATTTATGGGAAAGAAATTATAAACTGACAATGTCAACTTCCTACAAAGAAAATTTATATAAAATGTTTTATAGTTGGCACTTGCCACCAGCAAGACTAGCAAAAATGTTTAAAAACATGTCAGATAGATGTTGGAAATGTAAACATAAGTAAGGCACTTATTACCATGTTTGGTGGACATGTGACAAAGTAAAGAGTTATTGGAAAAAGATACATGCTTGGCTAGAAAAAATGTTGGGAGAACACGAAGATTTTAAACCTGAACTTTTTTTATTAGGTATAATGCCAGAAAAAACTGATAAATAAAGTATATATTTGATTTTGCATGTTACAACAGTGGCAAGAATTATATTTGTGCAATATTGGAAAAATGAAGGAATACCATCAGATGAAGAAATAATTAAAAAAATACTAGAATGCGCAGAGATGGATAGACTGACTACGAGACTAAAAGAAAAAGAAGAAACGGAATATTACCAAACTTGGGACTTATTTTATCAATG
>NW_015396057.1:14353-17220 GCF_001527695.2 Protobothrops mucrosquamatus
GTTATACAAATTTCAGGGGAAAAATAAGGATGTATTCCCATAGCCACTCAATTGCTTCAGTTCAGAAATGGTTTCTGATATCAAATAAAATATAATTTAAACTATAAGTTTCTTCTAATTATCTGAATTTAAGTAGGCACCACCAACTCAGACACTTTGCTCTAAAATGAAAAACTGGTCTCTGGATGGTAATGCTTTGTGTTCATAAGGACCAAAAAAAAAAAAAGTCTTATTTTTCAGGAAGCTTAAAAAAAACCCTTTTTTGATATTTCTGTTTATCACTTCATCAAATGAAGGAATCATCCAGCAGCTGACAGGCAACAATACAAATGGTTGCTGGCTGTATTCCACAAGAGGTTTCTGCACAATTAATCTAACATGGTTCTAATTTTGATTATCATTCTTACCATAATTGCCATTTTCCTGAGAGACATTAATGACATAGCAGTACAAAGTAATCAAACCATTCTACTGTATATATATATATTGGTTTCAATATATTATATTTAGGATGTCCACAGAAAGCTGTGCATCTCTCTGTCTCTCAGTGTTCCCACCACCACAACCTATCGCACATACTTCAGGAATTCTGCCTGATTCAATAAAAAGCCTGCTTTTGAAATTACAGGTGAACTTGAAAATTTCATGGTACTGAAGCCAGATGTGATGTAGAGGACTTTTGAGAAGTAACGTAAGAAGGTTGAGGCAACGGTACATACAATATACAAGCTTTTTGTTTTACAGGAACCAAGAAGAGCTTTGTCTTCTCTGAAAAGCATTCCGTCATTTCAGGAAGGGAGGGTAGATAGAAAATGATCCTTCAGTCAACTACAAGTTATCTCTGGATCTAAGCAATTCTCTTTTAATGAAATTATTTGAATAATTCTATCAGTTTATCACAATTATCCCTTTATTACAAATGGGGGATTTGAACTAAGATATACAGTTTCTGAGTTCTCACATTCAGCCCAAGGAAAAGAGCTACTAATCAAGGGAAAAGGTTTTGATCACATGATTGTGGCCACCATATTGACTTTTTTTTTACTCCCTCTGAAAATGCTTCTGATTCTTTCTTTTCTCTGTACCTCAGAAAAGCCATTCAAAAAGGCTGAGACTCTGAAGTAGCATGAGACAATTAAAGAAAAATAGATTCTATTCATTGATCCCAGCGCACTAGTTAGATTCCTTTCCTGCATCACTCATTTTCTATTAAAATCTCTTCTCTTTCCCAACTGGAATGTATTTTTTTTAAAAAAAATATGTTTGTAAGAAAAGAAACAGGAAAGGTATATTTGATTCATTTTAATTACCAAAGAGAAATATATATCCCTTTGACATACTGCCTGTTAAAGATTGCTATTTCCATCTCTTAAGCCTGAATGAGAAGTAAAATTGGCAAACTGGAAAAATCACTCTTCAATCTTCATTGTCACAATCAAATTCAAGAACTAGGAAAATACACCAGTCAGATCCATTTTTCAACATTCACCTATTCCCAAATGGTCTGGTATGATAGCCTCAAACCATAAAAAATAAGAACACTGAACAACCAGATAGCAATAGCAATAGCACTTTTAGACTTATATACCATTTCATAGTGCTTTACAGCACTCTCTAAGCGGCATATACAGAGTCAGCATATTGTCCCCAACTATCTGGGTCCTCATTTTACCAATCTCGGAAGGATGAAAGGCTGAGTCAACCCTGAGCCAATCAGGACTGGACTCCTGACAGTGGGCAGAGTTAGCCTGCAAATACCATTCCACACCCTCTAAGAAGGGTACACACTCACAGCACATAGGAAATCTTGTGCAAGTTATAACAGATATTAAAGCAGGAGGGGGGGGATTATTTACTATTTTTCAGTGAGATTTCAGTAGTCAATGGTTCTTTCAAATTTTTAGAGCAAGAATTTCCTTGACTCCATCATGTATTTCTATGTGTTAATAGCTAAAACACCATTTTGTTGTTAAGAGTAAAAGTCTTGGTTTTTATACTTTTCATAAAAAATTAATTATAAATTGAAATTCCTCATTATTTGTTGGTCAGATATTTTTCACCTGGTGCCCTGCAAACCATGTTAAAATTATTAATTACCAAAATACTTATCCAATCAGCATTCCTAATCAGAAATATGATATATAGACCCAGGATGAAGAATGATGATTTAAAATAAATACTTGGTCAATTCTACTCATCTTAGATATTTCTATTTTCTTTACTTCATGACTGATTCTTGAAAACTGTCTGGACAAGTCTCTTTTTAGAAGTGGTTTGCCATTGCCTGCTTCCTAGGGCTGAGAAAAAGTGACTGGCTTTTTCTCAGCCAGGTCACCCAGTTTGTTTTATTCCTAAAGTGGAACTAGAACTCATAGTCTCCTAGTTTCTAGCCTGATGCCTTAACCACTACACCAAACTGGCTCCCTGATAATGTATACATTATTAATATTCTGTATGAAACTGAATATTGACAGTGTATAGATTATCTATTAATATTACTAATATTAAATGTAATGTCAATTTCTAAACCCTTGTCCAATGAGATGGTGAAAAAGTAACACTATGTTTGCCATATGAGATATCTGGAATACTTTTGATCTATGTGAGAGATGTAGAAAAAATTTCATAAAGATTTTCCATTTGAGGAACTCAGATTTCATCTTAGTCCTACCCACCATATGATTAATATACTAGTTGCTAATGGTCTGGGCACAAAATGCAGTTCTACATAAGTTTTGTAGTATTTATATTTGAAGACATTATTTTGGAATAAGTGTATATGATTCAGCAGGATTTTTGGAAAAGATTTCACATAATAATATTTTTCACAGAATCAAACTTGCGCTCTTTCTCCAGATATCTGATTG
>NW_015396058.1:0-4260 GCF_001527695.2 Protobothrops mucrosquamatus
AAGGAGAAACTTCCTGACAGTGAGAACAATTAACCAGTGGAACAACCTGCCTCCAGAAGCGGTGAATGCTCCAACACTGGAAGTTTTTAAGAAGAGACTGGACGGCCATTTGTCCGAAATGGTATAGGGTTTCCTGCCTGAGCAGGGGGTTGGACTAGATGACCTTCAAGGTCCCTTCCAACTTTACTATTATTATTATAACCCCGTGCTCAAGCAGGAGACCCTGTGCCGTTCCAGACAAACGGTTTCCTAATCTCTTCTTAAAAACCATCCAGTGTTGGAGCCCCCAGAAGAAAACAAGACTGGCTCCTCACAGTTCCTTTCAATGCTATGGAAGGAAGGGCAGGAGCAGAGCGAAGGAGGGAGGGAAAGGAAAGGATTTAAAAAGTTGGACTGTCCAGTCATTTCCTCTGAAGGGATCTCACGGGCTGAAAACAGGAGTGAACCCCCCAAAAAAGGGTTTTCTGCAGCCCTTTCTTCCTGCTTCCAGGGATATTCCTGAATTCAAGATCACGAGGCCGGTTTGGTACGGGAGACCCGTCTGATTCTTAATCTGAACTTGAAAGACCCGTAATTCACACACAAAATACTTCTGGAATCGCTAGATCTCTTGAGGCAAGACTGGGACCCCTGTTTTGACCCCCCCAAAAAACAACGCACACCTCTAATCCTAACCCCCCAGTCCTGCTTCCTCCTCCTTAATTCTGAGCTTGCGTGAGCCCTCCTGCTTGAGTTCCCCTCCTGCTGAAAAACCCACCCCAGACTTTTCAAATCTAGCCCGTTTTTTTCTCTCTCTTTTCATTACTTCCAGCATCTGTTCTGCCGATTCGGTAACAAGAGCTCTGAAAAGGTGGGCTGGGTAGAAACAGTTAAATTATTAAACCTATTTTTTTTCTTTTTCACAAAACCAAACTTAAACTCTCCCAAGGAAACACACTAATGAAGGCTTGAACGTAATGAGCTTAATCAGTTGCCAAGGCACACAGTCGAATCCAAACGTACAACCCTGAGCCGATACAATTTTGCGGTTAGGTCTTTCATCGGTAATGTAAATCTACCAGAGAGAAAACAATCATTAATTTTAATAACACCTAGCATTGCTGTGCATTGAGTGGAATTTTCAGCAACTGAAACGAGGGCTTCCCCCTCCTGAGAGACCTCAAAGGCGAATTAAAAACCTGCTTTTTTAAAAAATAGGAATGGAAAAAAACGAGGCTTGCCATGCGTTCTTTTTTATTAAGAGGCGGCCCAATGTTAGCATAAGGTAAGAGAATCATTCAGCCTATTTTTCAATGGAATTAAGTAGATATTTTTTTACCTGTCTGCCTTTAAAAAGTCTGGCTTAATGTGTACATGAATTGTGAGCCTCTTGTTTGGACTTTTAATGTTTATTTTTCAACCAAGAAATGTCTGCCTTTGGAAATGGTGATGGTCTTCAAACTGAAGCCATTTTTCAGACGCCGGTTAACAGTTCAGTGACATTCACGCATTAAGAATATCACCATGAAATAAATAAAGAAATGCAACCCTCCATCCTCATATAAACAGTCGTTTCTGACAAAAGAAACGCCGGTGGTTTATAGCTGGTTTAATAAAAGGTAGGTTCCCATCCCCTCTCCCGCGATGCAGCCAAACTCAAGATTGGTGTAAAAAAAAGGAAGGTATAAAAGATAGCGTCTTCAAAAGGATCCTTCACATATCAGAAACTAAAGGAAGTGCATTGAATGAAAGAGGAAGATCAAGGAGAAATTAAAGGGGGGTTTTTTCCCCTCTGTTCTGTCTAAGAAGAATGAATAAGGTAAAATGCACAACCTGACTGGGCCAACGATAGTCAAAACTGTTTAGACTCACTTTCCCTGCTCATATTGATGGTTAGGTGTTTGCTGGCTTTTCCAGACAGTTTTAATAGGCCTTTCTTGACGGTTTAACGATAAATCATATTCAACCATCAGATTCTCACTGTGCAAACCACGCTAACAACGAGTGAGCTTGTCTGTTTCAAATTTACTCACCTCTCAGCTTCTTCCTTTTACCCATTTGAAAAGATTGATCTATCCAAGTTTGGCAGATTTGTCAATTTCACTCCCCCACCCCCACCTGGTTTTCAGTCAGTTTCATTTTGTCTCATTTTTCTCACTCCTCAAGTTTAATTGCCCCCCCCCCCGCCCATTCCCGTGATGGTCTGAGCAAGTTGTTTCCAAGTTCACACTCACACCTTTGTATCCACTTCTGAGCAGGTTTCCCCCAATGTACACACTTGTGAGCAATTCCTGCATAACACAGAGGTCCCCCGACCCCGCGGTCTGTGGACTGGCATCGGACTGTGGCATGCCAGAAACCGGGCCGTGCAAACAAGCGAAGCCCCATCCGTGGGAGGCAGGCAGCATGTGAAACCATGCCCACTCTGGTCCATGGAACCGGTCCCCGGTGCCCAAAAGGTTGTGGGCTGCTGGCATAACATACACAATTTTTGCACAAACCTTCTTTGAATGGAATGCATTTTGTACATGACTTTTATGAACGTATGATTTTTATATATGTATATGTAAATGTGTGCGTGTGTGTATATATATATATAAACAGATGGACACCCCTTTGCAAAACTTCCACAAAGAAGCTGCGTTAGTTAAAAAAAAATGCAAAATTGGATCATTTCTCATAGGAGCCCAATGAAGTCTTCCCGCTCAAATCAATCACCCTTACCTGTCGCCGTCTTCTGAATCTCTCAAAAGCGGCCTGCATCGTCTCCCTTTCTGACCTCTGAAGAGTCTCTGCATCATCTTCCTCTTCAAAGTACACAGTGAAAGCACAGAAATTTCTTTTCTTCTCCTTTTCCATGCTGCTGCTTCCAAACAGTTCTCTGCAAATAATAATAATAATAATAATAATAATAATAATAATAATAACAACAACAACAACAACAACAACAATCAACATTCACAGGCTGGAAACACCACAATTCTTTAATCCCAAACTGTTTAGATCCAGGTTATTTTTTAAAAAAAAAATCTTTACATCTTTAATTTCACTGCATTATTTTAAAAATAATGCTTGCACAGCGGCTGTAGGCCAGATCAATTTGAAGTATGCAAGATTCTAGCCCTTCTTAGTGATGGCCCCAAAGCAGTTTGTTGTGAATCATCCAAAGAAAAAAAGAAAGAAAGAAAGAAAGAAAGAGAAAGCAATTGAGAGTCTAACATTAATTGCTCATCTGTTTTCAGGTTTTATCAATATCTGAATATACCGCTTTGTTCCTGACCTTGTGAACAATATCGCTTTTTAAAAAAACAGACAATTTTGCTGATATATTTGAGCAATGCCTGACTTCTAGGCTTCACCACTGCTGATCAGAACACAAAATGTGAGAGGTTGAGGTGGGGTATGTGTGGGAAGGAACAGCAATAGTTTAGGGGGCTAAAATGGCTTTGGGATCAGGACAAAGCGTCACTGCTTAAGTTAGTGGAATAAACTATCTCTGCACCACCACCACCCTTTTTTTTTAAAGGAGGCAAAAATATACTTAAACCGGTTTGGGCCTCATTATACAGATAATTAAAATTTCACTCAGTTGAACACAAGACCAATAAACTAGTTTATTAAAATACCTGGAAAATGGTTGTGGTGTATTCTCCAGAGATCTTAATGGCGTTTTGAAAAGCCTAAACTACATCACCAGGCACAAATATTATACATTAAAAATGTGGGTCAGGCAGATTTGGAGGAAAGGGACTTTAGTTTAGATGACTTTGGGCCCTTTCAAATCCCAAGCCAATAATTTCTGTGAAGTTTGGCTTTTGTTATTTCAAATTTTCTCCAGCCCTTTTACTAATTCGCAGAGCATAAAACTCAATAAGGCCCATAAAACAGCACATTAAGGAAATCTGGCTCTTTGCAATTTTCTGATATAAAGAGAGATTTTGTTCCTTGCTGCAATACTGAACAGTCTTTAGCCTGTACAAAATTTTGAGCCAGTCAACCGCCACTGAACTCCCAAATTTCAGAGTTGTTTGCAGTTTGTTGGGTTCAAGGAGGCTTTGGACCAGTCACTGTCCTGCCATCCATCCAACTTTGCAGGAGTGTTGTGAGGATAATATCAAAAATGGGCTCTACATCACAACCTCAAACACCTAAAGATAAAGGCAGGATTTATGCTTAATATGTCCATACATTTATTTACATGCAAGGTAGTTCCAGAAGCAACCTAGAACTAAGGAGAAACTTCCTGACAGTGAGAACAATTAACCAGTGGAACAACCTGCC
>NW_015396058.1:7387-8807 GCF_001527695.2 Protobothrops mucrosquamatus
AGGCTTTGCAGGTGCCTAGGAGTGCAGAATACCCATGCTCCCCTGCCTGCTTGGCCAGTATAAAATCCAGCACCCATCGTCCCCTGCCCGCCTTTCCCAATGCCCTGCCCTCCAGGTCAGTGGCAGCACCATGCCCACCCTCTCCTTCTAGCCGGTCTTAATAATAATAATAATTATAATAATTATAATAATAATAATAATATAATATAATAATAATAGTAAACTTGGAAGGGACCTTGGAGGTCATCTAGTCCAACCCCCTGCTCAGGCAGGAAACCCTATACCATTTCGGACAAACGGCTGTCCAGTCTTGATGCAATGCTCTCCAGATCTGGGGGAATGCAATACCTATCATCCCCCACCCGCTGCTTGACCCACCCTGTTCTTTTCTTGGGGAGGTGAGGCCGCTCTGCCCATCATCCCCAATCAGCATGGTCTGGGCCACCCACCCTCCTCTGCTCTCCCAATCAGGCCCAAGCAGAAGTACATTTCCCATCGCTCCCAGCCATGCTGGCCCAGCAGGTTGCTGTTCACACGTGTTAATCTTGAGGAACTCAGCTCTTCTGCTCTGTTGTCTTTTTAAAAAGCCTTTTTTAATTTGGAGGCTGCCTTTGGAGACATCCTTCTGGGCTCCGGTTTTTAGTTCCTTTTTATATGGGAGGGGGAGGCCAGGGCTGGGGATCCCCCCTTCTCACAGCCATCGGAGTTGCTCTAAAACTTGGTTTGGGCTAGAAAAAGCAGAAAGCGGAAGTTGCCGCTGAAGAATGACTGACCCTTTGCAGCAGGTAGAGAAAGGAACTCGCTAATCAGGTGCAAGAAACAGATGGAAAGTCCCCCCAAAATACAACTGGCATCCTAAGTGCGTACACACTTCCTTTTGGTCAAAGGCCACCTTTAAGGGAGATGTCACCAGACTTCCTGTAAGTTTAGCATGGTGGCTTCTTAAACTGCTTTTTTGTCTTCTAAGGAAGCAAGCAAGCAATGTTTTTTCTGTTGTGTGTGTGTATAAGGCTGGCCGAGTCCGCTGGAGGAACAGTTTCCCCGTTGATTTCACTTTTGGGGAGCAAAAATCTGTAGGTAAGTCAGGGTTTTGGCTTCTTCCTCCTCCTCCTTCCCTGCCTTCATGAGAACTAGGAACCAGAAGGAGCAAACGTGCTGTGCAGGACACAGGATTTCGAGGTAGCTGGTCACAACTTTGCTGGGGGGGGGGAATTGTCTTTAGTGTGACATTTCTAATTGTCAAAAAGGAGCGGTTACATATCCTTTAGTACACCAAGTGAAAATCAAGTCTTCTTCTTCTTCTTCTTCTTCTTCTTCTTCCTCCTCCTCTTCCTCCTCCTCCTCCTCTTCTTCTTCTTCTTCCTCCTCCTCCTCCTCCTCTTCCTCCTCCTCCTCTTCTTCTTCTTCTTCTTCTTCTTCT
>NW_015396059.1:0-2934 GCF_001527695.2 Protobothrops mucrosquamatus
GTGTGTGCCTTTGAGAAACCCAGGCAGATTTCTTGGCAGCATTTTCAGAAGTGTTTTGCCCTTGCCTTTTTCCTAGGGCTGGGAAAAGAGTGACTGGCCCAAAATCACCCGCCTGAGCTTGTCCCTAAGGTTGGACAATGTCCCGATTTCTAGCCTGTGACTTAATCATTAGGCCAAACTGTCTTTCGATTCACACAAAGTCATAGCATAAAATTACATGTCTTTATATCATGGTTTTATTTAATGATTAACATTATACACCAGTGACAGGAGAGCAACCCTAATATACTGACACAGGTTCTTTATTTAATGAGGTTATATATGGTTAACATATTCTGATTCTGACACCTACAAATATAGATTAGCAGCACAATTTTCTCATGAAAGTCAATGTATTTCAATATATTCCTGCATGACAAGTTTTTGTCTACAGTAATGCAAAATTCTTTACTAAACCAATTTTCTAATTTTGTCAGCTTTTCTTCTGTACTATGGTTAATCACCTGCAAAGTCAGGCATCTAATTTATTTTACTGGCCTTTCCTGCCCTCACTATCCCAGTTCCTCTTTTGCTTAGGTAACTAAACTAATTGTTCTAGTTTTGACAGGAAACTACCAAAGTGTTCCTACTTTCCTTAAGTTGGAAGGCTACTTTCAGAATAGAGAAAGATACAAAGATGGGTTTATCACAGTACCTGAAATCATTCCAAAACGTGTTTTACAATTGTCCATCCTGAGAGAATTCCAGTGGGCTCTGTGTGAGAGAATCTTTCTTTCTTTCTTTCTTTCTTTCTTTCTTTCTTTCTTTCTTTCTTTCTTTCTTTCTTTCTTTCTTTCTTTCCTTTCTTTCTTTCTTTCTTTCTTTCTTTCTCCTTCCTTCCTTCCTCCCTCCCTCCCTTCTTTCCTTTCTTTCCTTCCTTCCTATCTATCTATCTATCTATCTATCTATCTAATTTTTAGGCTTAGTACAGTTAATACAGTCCAAGGCAATGAACCAGTAGGTAACTAGGAAACATCAACAGTATTCATGAGTGTGAGGTCTGCCAGTATTGGTGACCTCAACACCTTGTCCTTGATAGAAAAAAAAATTCTACCCAAAATTTTCCAGGCTTGGGAACTGTAATTTGCTTCTTCATAACTATAGGTTATACCGTTAACACCTGAAATGAGTTAATTTACTATAAATGGATAGACTGATATTTTTAAGCCTGTTATTCAGAGCTTCGGTGGATAAAAAGAGGAGCAAGAAACTTTGGGAAGGCAATTTTCCATTTCCAGTCACTATGGGGAAAAATCCCCCAAATGCCTGAAATTATCCCAGTAAAATTCAGTGGCAAATGACATGATAAATATTCTTTTTTGTTATGTTTGACCAATTGATATAAAACAGCAAAGCATAAAGTAGACAATAGAGCAATAATAGATATTCTGATGTTAGCTCATTAAGCTTGCTAAATTTCACAGCCTATAAAGCAAAATTTTCCAATGTTTAGGGAAATGAATTCATTCCTGTTAGATAATAACATAATTCACATAAAATACATCTGAGTGCCTTTCAAATGTTGTTATTGAAACAGCTATCTGACAAAAGTAGATATCCTTCTAAAACAAATAAAGCAAAATGGCCTTTGGTTCCAATGATTCTGGTACCATATTAGAATCATTCCTCTTTCCATTATCTTAGCAATACCATTCAGGAAAATTAAATGCTCCTTTTGGTCAAATCAAACTGGAGTTCCATGTTTTCAAAGGATGACCCAATAAGTCACAGGGTTGTCTAGTTTAAATATAAATATTGGGCAAGTCATAGGTAGAATGAACTTTTAGTTCTCTGATTTCAGAGCTTTGTTGGCTGGGAACCTGTACTGAAGTTGTAGAAGTGTTGCAGTTTTGATCTTTAATATTATAACTTGTCAGAACATATAGATGGCTTTCTTAATATGGAGCCTCTGTCACCAACTCTGATCATGATTTGCTTTATGGATTGCTTTTTCTCTTTTGATCACTCACTAATCATTATGACTTTAGAGGGTTATGGATTATATTCTGCCACTTTCAAATTTAAGCATACAGTCATCTACATTTGTGTGATGATTAAGAAGTTGGACCAGGAAAGCCTAGATTCATGTTTATCTCCAGTTTGATCATGGACCTCACTGCATGACTCTTGGCCATTTATAACCTAATCTACACCAAAGAGTTGTTGTTGTGATAGTTGAAAAATAGTTATTTTTGCAACCTTGAGATCTCAGAAGAAAAATAAGATATAAATTTAATGATGTGTGTGAGTTCTATATTTGTATACTTGTTTCAAAAAAATTTACCATTAAAGTTGATCAGAATCTAAAATAAATGCTTCCTGATTCCTTCTCATATGGTACTTCTAACATAGGAATTATTTATGCGGACAATGTGGGGCGAGATTTAACATAGTTTACTAGAGTTCTTTCTTCTGAAGCTTCTGGACATATTAATCCTCAAACAGTATCCCACTGCCAGCTAGGCTGTCGATCATTTGTAATTCCACTCCATCACTATGAAATTCAATAACTTAACATAAAAAAATTAATATAAAACAGTGTCTGACCTCCAGTGTTTTTCCTTCTCACAAACCAAGACAACACTACCCTGGGCTATAAAGTTGTAATAAGTTGCTAAATCATTAAAAACCTATATTTTAAATCTTTTCCTCTGCAAGACCATTTGCCTCTCTATCTCTTTTCAAATATCTCTGCCGTCTTTTTAATAAGTATGATAACACAACTTATAAACCAAGCTAGCCTAAAGCTTGTAGTCTTGAGATGGCCTTGTGGGAGACCAATTCAAAGGCACAGCATGCAGAATATGTTTGATTTGATGGCAGATGGTTTAAAAGATACCTGAGCTACTAACTCATGTTTGTCCTTAGGGTTACTCATGTGCAGGGACTGTAAAA
>NW_015396059.1:6442-8805 GCF_001527695.2 Protobothrops mucrosquamatus
ACACGGAGGAGATGGATTGCTTAAGTTTAGAGTTTGGAGTTAGAGATATTAATATTTGTTTACTTGTAGTTGAATGTTAGCCTAGGTTTGGTTTGGGAAGTCTGGGGGGTAGGGGGATGGGATAAATCATTGTGTAATACTTGTGATGTATTTTTTTGTTTATGATAAAAACAATAAAATTCTATATTGAAAAAAAAAAGAATTCGCACTCTCCCTATTTCTAGTCTCATTAATATTTTATTTATTTATGCAATTTATTTATTTATATATTTATATTTATTTGTTTCTAAAATGTATAAGCCGCCCATCTTACCTCAAGGTAATACTATAGTCTGTTCTGTAAATAATATAAACAATAAGATTTCTAATTTCTTTTAAAAACAATAAGATTTCTAATTTCTTTTTCTTTTTTATTTTGATGAAAATAAAATAAACCTTAGAAGACAAATCAAAATGAAGCTTATGCTATTATAACATAGAAGAACAATGATCACACTTTGTAAAAAATGGAAAGGCTGCACGCTGAGCTATGATAGAACCTTTATTTTAGTGGTAGTGATTCCATAGTCCCTCTATACCAGGTTTAGCAGATGGCTTCCTTCTGAACTTAAATTGTCTTACATTCATTTTAATTCTGTGGACTCTCTAAGCTTGTCTAGAAGGAATTGGATTGTATTGTGTATCATTTCTGGAAAGGTTCCAAGCTCCTACATTGTTATATATATCCTCTTACCATCTGTGAACAGAAATTGGACATTTGCCTCTAATAACTCTCATATGCATGGGCCAAAAATGATGTGTTCTTATTACTAAGTCCTGTCCATACTTGATCGTACTCAGAGTAGATCTACGTATTAAAATTAGCAGAATTTACTTTCCATTGTAACTTATTTAAATTCCACTTATTTCGGTGGATCTGTTCTAAATATATTAACAACTGATCAATTATACATAGTATAATTATGGTGTTTGGACTTGACAAAGTAAAAGAATTTATATGACTGTCTAGTATTGGAAAGAGCCAATCCTACCATTAGATATGATGACATAGTTTGCCTCAAGCAGCATATTTTAGCAGCACATTGTCAATCATTCCATTTATTATTTTATTCTTATTAGTTGAGCTACCCTTTAGGTTTCCTGCCTCAGGCATCAAAATGTCTTGGTCCTCTCTGCATTTAAACTGCTTCCTAAATATAGTCCCATTTTTCTGATTTGTCCATAACAAAGTGCATAAAGTCAGATAAGAGAAGGACAGGGCGTCCAGGAAGAGGGTAACAATAGGCACCCACACTGGAAGCTACTTTTATTTTTATTTGTGAAATCTCATATTCATTCGATATTCAATATGAAGTTTATCTGAACTTGAAACACCTAATATGGAAAGTAGAGATAGTGAAGAACTGACAAGCTGTTAAATGGGAAATAGTCTATAAAGATTATTCACAAATTTTCCTTGGGGAAAAAAATAAAGAAAATGTAAAAAAAGATGTTAACTTTTCTGGAGTTACTAGTTTGTTTTCAACAATATAACCAGACTTTGGCAGTTATTATAAATAGTATTAGGATGGTTTTGCCTCTAGATTTCTGCAAATTTCTTCAGAATGTAGTACTTTGTTTATTGTCAATTGAGAATTTGCTGTACCTTAACCTATAACTTCCTGTACATCTTGATCCTACAGTACCTACCTTCATGATCACCTTCCCAACAAGAACCAATTCAACCAGTGCAGATTTTCTGAGAGATATTGGTAGTGGTCTCCCACTTTCTAGAATTTGGAATTGGAATAGGCGAGCAATGTTCTCAGTTACAATTCCTCTTTTATGGAACAGTTTCTCCATGTTGTTAGCATCAGCCCTGATAAAATTCTGAAGGTGGAAATGCTCTGGAGAATATTTAGAAAGTGCTGGGGCCATGCTACTAGCTGTCTCAGTATAATTATGTTGTGGGTTTATATGGTCTTTTTAATGTTACTTTTATGGTTTCTGTTGATATTAACTGCCAGGAGACCTTGTTGACTATGGTGGTATATAAAACAAACACATTTCAAAGTATATTTAGTAAATTTGGAATGATTTTATCTCCTAATTCTCATATCCTTCTGTAGCCAGGAAGAATAATTCCTTCAAATTATAGTCTGTAATTATGCCAATGTTCAGGACCATAAAGAAGTTCAGAAGTCACAGAATTGAATTTTGTAAGTGGCACAATCTTGTTTAACTGCTTCACCATTTTGTCTAGTGCAATGTGAAACACAGATGAGAATTTAAGCAGATAGATACAGTATATACTTCATGCAATCATTAATGATTTTTTTAAAAAACGTCCACCTTTTTGGAAGTAGAA
Source organism: Protobothrops mucrosquamatus (assembly GCF_001527695.2). NCBI lineage: Eukaryota > Metazoa > Chordata > Lepidosauria > Squamata > Viperidae > Protobothrops > Protobothrops mucrosquamatus. The sequence continues at coordinate 8,790 of NW_015396059.1, forward strand.
GTGACAAAAATTATTG
>NW_015396060.1:0-8803 GCF_001527695.2 Protobothrops mucrosquamatus
TCGGCTGCCTCCCCCTTCCTTGACAGGGCGAACCTGGAGCGTCCGGCCTTTAGTTGGGGCTGCCGGCATGGCAGCGGGCGGGAGCGCCAGGGGAGCACCACTTTGCAGGATGGAGGTACTTGCAAGTCCCGCCCCAGCTAAGGCGAGGAGCAGCGACTACGTCTGTGCCCAGGGAGTGAGAAAAAGGAACCGGAGGGGCGTGGTGGCTGGGCTGCCTTCTGGCCCGCTAGATGCAGATTTTTCCTTTGATTGGGGGCGTATGGCCTGACCCTGGCCGAAATTCAAATCCCTCTCTAAGCAGGGATTGGGAGGCTAAAGGCCTCTATCTTTGTGGCCATGCAGTTCTGAAATCGATGGGCTGCTGTTGGGGAGCAGAATCAAAAGAGGGCAAAACAAGTGTAGTCCACCATGGTTTGATTGATTGCAAAGTTTTCCTAGGGTTTTCCTATCCCTTCCTGGGCTATTAAAATCACCTTGGCAAGGTCTGTACTGAACACCTGACTGCAAACTACTCAACCGGATTTTAGCCTAGGCCAGGGGTAGGCAACCTTGGCTCTTTTATGACTCGTGGACTTCAACTCCCAGAATTCCTGAGCCAGCACAGCTGGCTCAGGAATTCTGGGAGTTGAAGTCCACGAGTCATAAAAGAGCCAAGGTTGCCTACCCCTGGCCTAGGCCCTTGTGCAATCCCAGGCCACATTCTGGAGGTAAGAGGATGTAGTGACAGGAGAGAGCTGCACAATTGATTTGTTATTTATTCTTGCCTTTGAGCAATAATTACGTTCTTTGACAACTTTGCTAGCAACCTGCAGGCTGTGAACTTTCCTTTCCCCCTTGGGGAAAGAATTCAGGGGTGCTAGATTTATTTTTCCTGCTAATTACAGTATACTTTGTGGGGTTTTTTAAGGAGCTTAGGAGAAAAATACGTGTCTGAAAAGTAAAGGATATAGGGATTGAGTTGTGCGACAGGGAAGGGAAGTACATGGACTTATGCACTTCCAGTTGCTGACAGGTGTGCCACTAATATTCTGACTGGACACCTGCCTGGTCTCAGGGCCCAAAGATTATCTTCATTCTTTATAGGGTGGTACTGTGGATCAACTAAATTTTTCTGGGTTCTGATTTTAAGGTGAGTATCCCGAGCTATGGAGGCCTTTGATCTTCTTCTTAAATGCGTAATAATAAAATAATGAGAACTAAAGGCTCAAAGGGAAGGCAGATTAGAAGGAATAAGACCGTTTGGGGTCTTCAATTCCCTTCCTGTTAAGAGTTCCTTAATAAGGTTTGCTCTTCCTTCCTAACATCAATAAAGGAGGTTTTCCAGAAAATATGTGAAGAGCTGTAATTAGTGACTTAACTATGTTTCCTTTTAGGCTGTGTTTTAAATTATATATAATGTATGTTTAATTGAGGAGGGCTTGAAGAGGTAGAAGTGGCCAATATGGAGGCTGCTTGCCCTCCAGATCTCTGTCTCCCTTGCAGATCTCTGGAGAGGAGGAGGGGGTGGCAGGGGAACTATGTGAGGGAAGGCTGCCCCAACAAGCCAGCATTCTTACCATGCACGATTGGAAATGGGAATTCCCTTTCGAGAAGGGCCAGCCTCCCTTGTGCAGGACCCGGGAGTACTGCTCTCCTGCCGCCTCCTCTTGTTCTCCAGAGATCGGTCAAGACAGAAGTTAGACTCGTAGGAAACTGCTTCCTGCAAAGTCCTCCATCTCCTGCTTTCCCGGGAGGGGTCAACGGACAGGGAAACACCAATGATGTTCGGGATTGGGAAAAGAACATCTCTTTGGCATGCTACACACACACACAAACAAACATTCCAAGTTTGGAGACGTGTATCCACATCTGAGTTAGCAAATTGCCAATCATGCCTGGGCTTGGGGAGAAGGCCCTCTCCTTCCTCTGTGGATAAAAGTCCCCAAACCTGGAATGCGGGGTGTGTGCGTTTGTGTGCACGCGCATGCACTTGGCTGCCAGCGGTTTGGGGAGGCGAGGAGTTTGTGGGGCACCGCGTTGTCCCCACATCGAGATAGCCAGTGCGACTTGTCCCGTTCTGACCCAGCTGTCTCGAGTCAGCTGTGTCCAATGAGTGGCGTCGAGCAGGCCACGCCCACCTGCTAGGCAACTGGTGGTGTTCGAATATTGCCATATCCTAAAAACGGTACAATCTCTGAAAAGGTTGAAAAGCCCTGCTTTTCAAGTGCTTAAGGACATTGTATTACTGCATTTTTGGATTTGGGTATTTAGGGTGGAACTGAAAATGTTTGCTCTTTAATAGCAGTTCCTTTCACTAGGAAGAGCTGTATATCTCAACTTTGGCAACTTGAAGATGAGTGGACTTCAAGTCCCAGAATTCCACAGCTAGCAAGGATAGAGAGTTGGATGATGTATGTCAGTGGTGGCGAACCTATGGCACGGGTGCCAGAGGCGGCACTCAGAGCTCTCTCTGTGGGCGGGCACGCCGTCACCCCAGTCCTAGGCCTTCAGCTGGGTTTTATAAAACCTTTTCACTTTAAGCCTCTGCCGCCGTGTACAAAAAAAAAAAGATTCAATCAATCAGTCAATTTCAACTTCTTGCGGGGAAAAAAAAGATCTTGCAAAGTTGGAATTGATTGATTGAACTTTTTAGTCCCACCCAGTCTGCTGTTACCACCGCAGCCACGCCCACCCAATGGGCCACACCCACCCGGCACCCGACTATGCATAAGTAGGTTTTGGGTTGCAGTTTGGGCACTCGGTCTCTAAAAGGTTCGCCATCACTGATGTATGTGATCCCTTCCAACTCTTACATTCTGTGACTCAGTGGAAATGTTCAGTGTATCTGTCTATCTGGACCAAAGCCTTTGGAATTGATGCCAAGTTGTGTCCACATGCTATTTTTGTATCAGTCCAGAATTTTAAAGCAGGCTCAAATATACTAGCTGATAAGCAAGCCTGCAGTATCAGCTGCTTGTGGGTATTTGTGATGGAATATACGAGATGATATAACTTTCTTTTTACAGTTTGATAATATATTAGATGCTCTTCCTTTAGATCTAAAGAATGCTTCCAGCCACATTTATTTCCTTATATACTCTAATTACTCTGCTCAAAAACGGATCATTTTGTTGTTATATTTTCAAAGGTAATCTGAATGAAGTTGCATACTTTCCCTGTGATTTTAGCAGTCAGGGATGAAATGAGAACTTTTTTTTCTTATTTTTTTTCAAGAATTTGGAAAGACTACAGAATGGATGCTTTTTCTCTTAATCTCTTGAAATCATTGCATTGCTTGATGCAAATTCCACTTTAGGATATTTTGGAAGTGAGAGCAAGGAATACAGTTTTATTTCTGAAATGTGCTGCTAGTTGTTTGGGATATTTATGATTAGAATTTATACACTACCCAGAGTCTCTCTTTGAGGAAGATGGCCAGTTTCCGAATATGATATATAAATTAAAATAAAATAAAATAGAACAAAATCATGTGGAAAGAGAGGCCAGTGGATATTGGAGGCATCTGTTATAATCTCATCTGACTATTTTGTAATCACGAACCAAGGATTGACAAATCATGATACTCATGTTCAATTGTTAGGTAGGTGAAGAGATTTCAAAGTATTTGATTTAGCCACATATACTCATTGTCTTGTCTCACAGTCTATACCAGGGGTAGTCAACCTTGGCTCTTTTATGACTCATGGACTTCAATTCCCAGAATTCCTGAGCCAGCTTACTGGCTCAGGAATTCTGGGAGTTAAAGTCCACGAGTCATAAAAGAGCCAAGGTTGACTACCCCTGGTCTATACAGTAGTATGGATTGTCCCTAATCTGAATCATGGATAATTAAACAGGGTTGGGATAGGATTACCTAGACCCCTGGTTCTCAACCTCAGCAACTTTAAGATATGTACACTTAAATTCTGGGAATTGAAGTACATACATCTGAAAGTAGCTGAGGTTGAGATACACTGGCTTAGACCAGCAATGTGAATATTCTACATTGTAAGTTTGTTCATTTTCTACTGAATTAATACTATCTTGGACACTTTCTGAATTTAAAGAAGTGAAAATGGGAAATTAGTAAGTAATTATTGATACTGATAGTCCATTTGTTGAAACCCTTGCTTAATGTAGAAAATAGAATTGTGTAGCGCTTTTTACTTTTTTAGATGAAAGTTAAGGAGATCAGATTCCAGCACTATCCTCATACAAGCAAATGAGAATATTTGGCAGGTCCCAATAACAAATTCTGAATGCCCCTAGAGGCAATTTTCTGTTCTGTTTTGTGCCCATTGAAACTCTCCTTTACCTTCAGGCCATTATTCTGTGCCCTACATTTTGGGATGATTAAGATTAAGGCCTTTTTCTTATGACAATTGTTCATATGCTTGAAGAATGCTATCATAATATCCTCTTTTAATCTTCCTACAAATGAGTAAATATCTTCCAAAGTACTTCATTTTGAGGAACTATAACATTAGGGAAGTTTGGAAGTAGACATAAATATTCTTGAAAAAGATAAAATCAGTACTTACCCCAAACTATTTTACCATTTTGCTCTCTTTTGTGTGCTAGTTTTAATTTATGCTAGGTACGCTTTGTTAGCTTTAATTTATGCCAGCAGTATGATTTGTTATATTCTTGAGGCCTTTTATGACACAGCTGTCATCTCTGTGTGTAATATTTTAGATATTCACAAATTAAGTATACCCAAGAGAAGGACTTGTGATCAGTGGCATAGTTTTCTTAGTTGACAGGAACTCTTTCGGTCCTCTGAATTTGTGCTGTATTACCTCACATGCTCTTAATGCCTTCAACACTGTTAATATTGACACTTTCTGGAACATTTTGATTGCAAAAGTTAACACTGTAATAACCACCTACACGGCGCTATATAAGAATAAATAGCAGATGGCATCAACACATGCAATTTAACTTTTCAGCAGAGTGTTTTTTGTTTTATTTTGTTTTTACAATCCCTTCCATTTTTCTCCAGTTACTTATTCTTATAAATAACAGGTAACAAAACAAAAAAGAATTACTGTATAAGGGCTGGGGGTTTGTTTTTGTTTTTAAGAAGTAGTGGTGGTGCTTGCACATTTCTGATGTGCTTGCCAGAAAGATATATTAGGTTAGTGATCTCAAGAAACAGGGCCTTCTTTGTGCTATCTCAATTCTAGCAAAATACCCTTCCTTCAAATTTTATTTTTCCTTGACTGAAGTTAAATGGGACTTAAAGAACATGATGTCCTACTTTACTTTTAAATCAATAGATCCCCATCTTTATTCTATAAGCGGGAATTATTTTTTTACTGCTGCTTTCATTCTAAATATGTTATTTAGTGAATTATATTTCTCATGTTCCAATTTAAATACTTACTATGTTCCCCCCCCCCCAAAGAAAATACTTCCTCAACAATAAATAAGGTAAAACAAAATTGCTGGTCATATTTGAACAGAAGAAATGATAAGAATGATTTATTTGGTATGCCTCTGCTGGCATATTTTATAAGGATAAGCAACTAAATGTTACCCTGTTGAATCAAATTTTAAAAAGTCCAGTCTGTATGTAACAAAGAGATATCTCCCGCAAACTCTAAAGCAGAGCTTTGTGGAATCAACCATCATTAATGATTTCCACCAAGCATCTGGTACTTGAAGATCAGTTCCTTGAACAGGAAGTTTATATCATTCTTTTTTTAATCCTATTTCACAGTTATAAACTATTGCCCAAATCCTCTATTCTGTACTTTTTAAGAATAAATTCATCCAGATCAAATTCTTCCCTGCTTGTGTTGTGACTCATTTTCATGGAAGATGTCCACTATCTTTCCTTCGTCCTCAATATTGTCCGTTTCATGCTTTCGCCCAGAAGCCTTGTATCTCCCTCATGTACAAGAGAGACAAATGAGGAAATACTGGACCTATGGAATCTTTGAGACATAATGGTTCTTTGTTTGCGGAATGCCAACTCAAAATCTAGGAAAAAAAAGAGCTTGCAGTTGAGCATAGAGTGAAGAGCAGATGATAACTATTATGGCAAACTATTGAGCTCCTCCCAAATTTTAACTAATATCTTAATTTTGATAGCCATCTGATTCAGTTCTATTCCTGATGGCGTATTAAAATGCTACACAAGGTTATTGGCAGTAAGTATTTTAGGCTGGCTTAACCCATCCATAAAAATTGAACAATTATATTTTTTTCTGAAATGGTATAGGTTCTCCTGCTTGAGCAGGAGGTTGGACCAGAAGACCTCCAAGGTCACTTCCAACTCTGATATTCTATTCTATTCTTCAAACCAGGCAACCTGAGGTTGTAAGAAGAGATTTGGACACTTGAGTATTTTTCGGTCTTGATATCGACAGCATAACTCCCTGCATTAAAGCAGACCTGGCCGATCATTCTTGACATGCTGATTTTTTTTCATTCAGGAAGTTTTATTCATGGGGTAATATTATCGTGTTATATTGGTATGGATCTGGAAAATTTCTACTTATTCCTAGATTTTTCTGAATATCCCGACCAAAACATCAGTAATCTTACAAGAAAAAGTTGGCAGACAGTGATTTTGGAGTGAGTTTTAGGAATGTAAGGATTGGTTGCTGGCTTGTGCATGATCAAAACAAAAGCACCTTCATATGCTTTTTCTGCTTCTAAAGCTCTAGAAAGAGCTTTTACAGCAGTTCTTTATTTCTAACCTATTTATTGGGAATTTTTCTTCATTGCCTCCATAATTCTTATTTGGAATCAGATTGTAAACCAATTAATCCTAAGTAGGAGCATGCAAACCAGCTTAGTAAACTTGTAGATAAGAGTTATTGTAGGATACAGTGGGAATTATCACAAGGTATGACCATTTCTTTCAGTTTCTTCCAAAACACTGTTCTCCCTAACTTTCCATTCTAGTTTTCCTACTCTGTCATCTCCCCTGTAGCCTGTACTTTAAATTTGGTCAATTAAGCAAAATGGCAGAATTGAAATAATTATTACTTTCTGATAGCACTTTGAAATTAAGTTCTGTTAAGTAAAAATGGGATGAGTTGAATCTGAATAGTTACAGCTTGTAATTTACAAAAGCAAATGAACAATTGAAAAGGGAAACTTATTGGATAAATCGATGTTGGATAAATTCTCTTACCTGCTCATTTGAAAATAACCAGAGCTTGGTTACAGATGCATTGGTAGAATAAGATTTGATGATGTCATAATAGAAAGCAGAAGAGTTAGATCATGCAGAGCAGGTATGATTGGCCTCTCCAAAGGGAAGCCTTCATCTTTGAGGGTATAGAAAGACTAATACAAGGCCAAAACTTTAGTGGTCCCAACAATTTGAGAAAGTCTTAGTATTCCTATAGATTCTTAAAAGTTATAATATTAAAATGCTTTATATTGCATATAAAGACTGCCTTCTGCCGCAGATTACCCCCCATCGGCCGGTACGCTCCCACAGGGTGGGTCTCCTCAGGGTGCCGTCAGCCAGACAGTGCCGGCTGGCGACTCCCAGGGGGAGGGCCTTCTCAGTGGGAGCTCCCACCCTCTGGAACGAGCTACCCCCAGAGATCCGGGTGATTCCGGATCTCCCTTCCTTCCGCCGCGCCCTCAAGACATGGTTATTTCAGCAAGCAGGACTGGCTTAAGGGGAAATTTTTTAGTGGGGTTCTTAAACATTTTTAATTAATTATAGCCAATTTAAATATTTCTTTTTAACCAAGTTTTAAGGGGTGTCTTGGGGTGTATTTGTATTTTATTGGTTGTTAGCCGCCCTGAGTCCGTAAGGAGAAGGGCGGGGTAAAAGTTTAACTAATAAATAAATAAATAAATAAATAAATAAATAAATAAATAAATAAATAAATAAATAAATAAATATTGACAAAAACAAGTTACTGGTCTTTCTGGATTTTTTATCTGCCTTTTTCTAAACCATGATATATGGCATTTATCTTGCATTTCTGCAGACTAAACGAAGGACTTAATTCATACAGAGGTCTTTTGCTGCCACAAATTTTGCTTATAATTATAAATAATTATAATTTAAAAAATTTTGCACTTGTATCCATTCAGAAACTATAGTGTGATTGTTTCTGATTTTCTTGTAAAAAGAAGTTCCCTGCCCTTTCATTTATGTGGCTCATTACATCATCACAGAGGATTTTTTGAGGAGCACCTATAAGCCAGGAGTCCACATTGCAACATCTGCAGGCACTATGACACACAAGTCCCCTGATGGCATCTGCAAAATCCCAAAATATAATAATTTTAGTTTTAAAAAAAATAACCAACATCCCACTAGATTATCAAACCTCATGGCATGTTGATGTTAATATCTAAAATCTAAAAGGTGTTGGGCAAGAAAGCTAAAGCAAAGAAAGACCAAGTCCTGGAGCTTTTGGAAGTGGTTTCTGTTTTGGAAGTTGCTTTATGAAGGAGTCGATTTGGCAGTACTATATTGCAAAGTGGTGAGAACACGCTGTGGGAGAATCCAAAATAGTATTTCCTTCCAGACCCTCTTAAGTCCTAGTATATCCCACGGGAATGCTCTGCCAGTTCATAAACATTCTTTTGACTTCTGAAGTGCAGAAATTTCAGCAGTTATAAAAATGGTTCATGTAAGATGCCTTCCCTTTGGCCAAATATAGTTCTCACAAGTCTTTGCTGTTTAGAAGCGGATATATTCTAGAATTTTGAAAAAGTAGCGAAAGGGCACATAGGTTGCAAAGCGAACATAAATATCATAACCGTCAAACTATCTGCAGTCTGTTTGTTGCCCTTGAAAATAATCGATTTCTTTGACTTAACGATGTTCCTTGATTTCTAA
>NW_015396061.1:0-4084 GCF_001527695.2 Protobothrops mucrosquamatus
CATTCGAAGAAGATGCTTTGGTCAATGTCCCGGCGACGGTTGGATAGATGGATGGATGGATGGGTGTTACCTTCCATTCCCGGGACTGTGGCCTTGGCATGGTGGCACGGGGTGGCACGGCTTTCAGTTTCCCCTTGCCCTGCCTTCCCCCTCAGCTCGACAGCAGGCTGCCATCCAGTGAAGCGTAGCTGCGAGCGAAAGATGGCAGCTCGGACACTCCCCTTCCATTCTTGCTGCTTCTTGGCCTGCTTACATCCTATAACAGTGGTGGCGAACCTATGGCACGGGTGCCAGAGGCGGCACTCGGAGCCCTCTCTGTGGGCACACGTGCCGTTGTCCCAGCCTCATCTCCCCCCGCGACCCCCTCTTCTCCAGCAGCCCCCCTGGAGGAGAGTCGCCCCTGAGCGTGGCCCACGCGGAGCAGCGCAGCCAAGGATATGGCAGCCAGGCAGCGCAGACAAGACTCTCACGCCCTCACGCCCCATCATGCAGTTGAACCAGCCCCTGCCGCGTCGGCCCCGCCCCTGGGTGCATGCTGGGGAGTTGTCACCCTTTGTGAGGAATGAAGAAATGGACCGTCGCCTGGAAGTGGCCAGCAAATGGCCCTCACCTACTTCACATATCCAGCTTGATGGGCTCCGGTGGAGGGGTTTCAGCAGGCAGTGAGGCTCCTCCAGTGGACCCTGCCTTGGCACTTGCCCCGGTCCCACCCCCTTCTGCCAGAGACCCTCAGATCTGTCCCACTCCTGCCCAGGCCCCCACAGGCACCCTTGACGCGAACCCACCCTGGCCACACCGCCCCCCCGCCCCCCCGAGGGCAACAGCAATGCTGATGCGGCCCTCAATGAAATTGAGTTTGACACCCCTCTTCTAGAGGCTTGGATGACGTCACAGCAGCTCAACCACTGACTGATGCCAGGTCCTGGGGTGGGTTGCAGCCTATTTGTCAAGCTTCGAAAGACTCCGACACTGTTTCTTCCATTGTGGCTTTGTAGCTTGCCTACAGACTCGGAGGGAGGGAAGGGGTGAATGGAACGCAGACCTCAGGTAGCGTGAGAACCAGGGTCGTTTGAGAGCTGCTTGCTCAGAACTGAAGACTCTCTTCTCATAACAAATGTGTAAAGTTTCATTGGACAATGTGACCTGCTGGCTTTAGGGGAGGGGGACTTTTATGCTTTTACTATAGTGATCTTGGCGCCAATTCACCGGAGCTGCTTTCCCTTTCATCTGTGCCGAAATATTTTACTCAATAAAGTTTTGCATTAGAGATCTGGATGTCTCAGCTGCGCTTACTTTGCTGTTTCCTCAAGCTGGAACCGTGACGCTATTACTAAAGATTAATCTATTTGAGACTGGATTGCACAGTTGGTTAGTTTTGTAGAAGAAGCGGTTGAGATCAGCCCCACTCACCATTTCTTTCCTTTTTGCAGTTTTTTATTCACTGGACCGCTCAGTCATTACTTCTACCTCTACCTGGAGCAACTCATTCCTTCAGAGGCCCCTTTTGCGCTCGTCAAACGTCTGCTGGTGGACCGTCTCATCGTCTCCCCGGCCTTCCTGGCCCTCTTTTTCCTCGTCATGAACTTTTTGGAGGTAGGGTCTTGCTTAGGGATGATCTGAGGGCAGCCGGTTTGACCCCTTTTCCCTGCTGGAAGGCAAATGGGTGGCTCTCCGGCTTCTGCTGGGACACATCCGGTTCTACTGTCCTTACTGGGAAGAATGGCTTGGGTTTTTTTTTTGAGTACAGATAGTCCTTGCCTTATCACCACAGTTGAGCCCAAAATTTCTGTGGTTAAATGAGACATTTATTTAGAATAGAGTGGAGTAGAGTAGAATTACAGAATAGAATAGAATAGAATAGAATAGAATTACAGAATAGAATAGAATAGAATAGAATTACAGAATAGAATAGAATAGAATAGACTAGAATTACAGAATGGAAAGAATAGAATAGAATTACAGAATAGAATAGAATTACAGAATAGAAGAGAATAGAATGGAATGGAATGGAATAGAATTACAGAATAGAATAGAATAGAATAGAATAGAATTACAGAATAGAATAGAATTACAGAATAGAATAGAATTACAGAATGGAATAGAATAGAATAGAATTACAGAATAGAATAGAATAGAATTACAGAATAGAATAGAATAGAATTACAGAATAGAATAGAATAGAATAGAATAGAATAGAATAGAATTACAGAATAGGATAGAATGGAATGGAATAGAATAGAATAGAATAGAATAGAGCTGGAAGGGACCTTGGAGGTCTTCTAGTCCAGCCCCCTGCTCAAGTAGGAGACCCTATACCATTTCAGACAAGTGACTGTCCAGTCTCTTCTTAAAAACCTCCAGTGATGGGGCGCCCACGATTTCTGGTGGCAAGCTGTTCCACTGGTTGATTGTCCTCACTGTCAGGAAGTTTCTCCTTAATTCCAGGTTGCTTCTCTCCTTGATCAGCTTCCATCCATTGTTTCTTGTCCTGCCCTCTGGTGCTTTGGAGAATAATTTGACCCCCTCTTTTTTGTGGCAGCCCCTCAAATACTGGAATGCTGCTATCATGCGCTATTTCTTCTTTTCTTTAGACTAGCCAAACTCAAGTCCCGCAGCCGTTCTTTGTACGTTTTAGTCTCCAGGCCAGGCATGTTCTCCTGCTGTCTTCGCTTCTACAAGGAGTGCCTTGTGGCAATTAAAGGAACAGACAGTTCTGAACAGCACAAAGAGAACTGTTGCATCATAATCAGGAGAAGCGAAAACAAAGCCTCAAAGCACCAGAGGGCAGGGCGAGAAACAATGGTTGGAAACTGACCAAAGAGAGAAGCAACCTGGAATTAAGGAGAAACTTCCTAACAGTGAGGACAATTAACCAGTGGAACAGCTTGCCTCTAGAGGTTGTGGGCGCTCCATCACTGGAAATTTTTAAGAAGAGACTGGACATTCACTTGTCTGAAATGGTCTAGGGTCTTTCTGCTTGAGCAGGGGGCTGGACTAGAAGACCTCCAAGGTCCCTTCCAGCTCCTATTCTATTCTATTCTATTCTATTCTATTCTATTCTATTCTATTCTATTTTCTATTCTATTTTCTATTCTATTCTATTCCATTCCATATCCTATCCTATCCTATCCTATCTTTATTATTCTATTCTATTCTATTTTCTATTCTATTCTATTTTCTATTCTATTCTATTTTCTATTCTATTCTATTTTCTATTCTATTTTTTATTCTATTCCATTCCATATCCTATCCTATCCTATCCTTATTATTCTATTCTATTCTATTCTATTCTATTCTATTCTATTCTATTCTATTCTATTCTATTCTATTCTATTCCCCTACATAAATATGACAAAAATAAATAAATACAGAATTATGCATATACCCACATATATTATACGGCACAGAGAAACAACACAGCCATTAAACAGCACCACTATTAACCAAATAGTACGCAACACTAAGAAAAAGATCAGCCAATAATCACATCATGAAATCCAGTTTCGCGTTGTGGTTAAGACTCCAGCCTGGAAATCAAGAACTTACACTTTTCTACTCCTGTTGTAGTCAGCAAAAACAACTGGGTGACTTTGGACCCGCTCAACCTTTGGAAGAAAACAAGATCAAATCTTGCCAAGAAAACTTTATGTACTTGTCCAGGAAGTCACCAGGAGTTAAAAAAAAACTGATTTGAAGTCACCAAAATAAAATCACATGGGCCAAAAAGCTACAATTGGATAAAGTGCTTTTCAAATCCATCTGGAATGCAAGCTGTGTGTTTCTATTTGTCCAACAACTTGCAAAGCACCTGAAGGCCGGAAAAGGAACAACGGATGGAAACTGATCAAGGAGAGATTCAACCTGGAAATAAGGAGAAATTTTCTGACAGTGAGAACCATCAACCAATGGAACAGATGTTGTGGGAGCTTCATCACTGGAGGCTTTCAAGACGAGACTGGGCTCCCATCTGTCAGAAATGGTGCAGTAGGATCTCCTGCTTGGGTGGGGGGTTGGACTAGATGACCCGCAAGGTCCCTTCCAACTCTTGTTATTCTGATTCTGATTCCAGAACAGTGGGGGGGGG
>NW_015396061.1:4987-8802 GCF_001527695.2 Protobothrops mucrosquamatus
CCCCCCCACTCCTATTATTCTATGTTCTAAAAGCAGCATCTGGTTAACCTTGTCTGATCTTGAAATCTTCAGCAGGATCAGACCCAGTGAACACAGGGATGGGAGACCACCAGAAAAATCCAGTGCTTATGCTAGACTCAGGGGTGGGGTTCTCCCTTAATAGCAATAGCACTTAGACTTATATACTGCTTCACAGTGCTTTACAGCCCTCTCTAAGCGATTTTACAGAAATAAACCAGATCCTGCAGGTTTGTATCTGTCCCCCCCCCTTTTCCTAGCGGAGGCAATAAACAAAAGGTTACATTGTAGTGGATAGAGGAAGTGAAAGCAATAACCCCGCAGGCATATCCCCCCTCCCACCTTGGGAGTATGGCAGAATCCAGGGAAAGGTGAGATTTGTTTTTAGATCAGAGGAGATCGATAGAAATGAAATAGAAATGGATTCGGACACGTGGCCCGATTTCTTATGGACAACATCCACACCAATTTACATCACCCCAAAAGGTATTCAAAAAGGTATTTAAAGGCCAGTGCTCTGTCGGACGAGCAGAATTCAAAGCGCGCCGACGAGGCCTCCCAGAAATTGGTGATGAAACGTCTGCAGCCAAATGGCCGAGTTCGGAGCTCGCGCCAACAGCCCAACGACTAACCCGAGTTACTAATATTCAGATTTTATTTTTTTTTATACCGCTGAGTCCTGCTCTCCTCTCCCCTGTTACTGGTGCCCTTTTCTTCTCTCGCAAGTTCCAGGTGCTCTTCGGAAACCTCGTGGCCATGTTGTGGTTCGCCTACTTGGCGTCCGTCAAGAAGAGATGAGGGAAAAGCCGCCGGTCCGGCCCATCAGAGGAGATGGCCGTGGTTTCGATCCTGAGGTGGTGGAAGGAGGGAGCAGAGAGGAAGGTGGCTGGAAAGCCTAGTGGCCACCCCTCCTTTGCAAGTTGCCCTCTGGCTTTCATCCTCACATCTGGGGCCTGGGCAAAGGGACTTGCCCCTAATAGCCATGACTAACAAGGCCATTTTGTGCTCTTTTTTTTTCCAGATCTTTTCCAGACTTAATTGCTGGAAAGATTTTTCTGCCTTTTCTCACCCAGGCGCTTACTGGTAGTGGTGGATCTGTGGGCAGGGATCAGAACAGGCCGTAAATATATCCGTGCACAGTTTTTCTGAGCAATAAACGTAACGAGAAGAGTCTTTTGAATTTTTTTTTAAAAAAAAACCCTACAAAACGATTGTGTTGTTATTTTTTTTAATTTTTTTTGTTATTTTTTTGCATTCTCGTTTTCTGTTGAGCCAGTGTCAAGTCTGCTATACCTTCAGCTTCTTCGCTTTGCTGGCATCCTGCCATAAAATGCAGGGGAGAGGGGGGAAGGAATTGGGGGGGGGGAAGCAAAGGTTGGGCGTGGAAAGCGGAAGAGAAGCTGATGGGAACCAGAGGTGCCGAACCGGAATAAGCCAGCTGCCAAGGACACCTGGCCTGGGAGCAGAATGCGAAACTACAGCGCCAAGCAGTAAAACGGTTCCCGAAACATCAAGACGACATACTATTGGACACTGATGGACTGGTTGGGGGGGAGTTAGGGGAAGAGAAAAGGGAAAATGTGTAAACTTTGCACGGGAATCCTCGGATCTAGTCTTACTTTCACTGCAACCACTTAACCTTAGTAAAAAACAAACAAACTATCACTTCAACCAAATGGAGTTGAGGTTCTTTATTTCCTAGAGATCGAAGTTGGGGCAGGTTTATGTGGAAGATCAATTTAATTTGAAAGTAATTCAGTAGGATGACCTCTTCCCTAAAAGTGGAAACTTTTGGCCCTGAAGGTAGGCCTTCTACTGCTTCGACTGCTGCTGGACAAGTCCCCTATGCCTACATAGATAGCCCTGTCAATCAGAGATCTCTCTTGCTCACCTTACCAATCTAGAGAAGTTCATTCTCAGGCAGGTAGTCCTTCAAACAGCGATGGCTCAGGTTGTTTGGGGGGGTTGAGGATCAAGTTAATACTTTAAGTCAGGGGTCTTCCAACTTGGCCCATTTATGACTTGTGGACTTCAACTCCCAGAATTCCTCAGCCAGCGTGCCTGGCTGAGGAATTCTGGCAGTTGAAGTCCACAAGTCATCAAAGGGCAAGTTTGAAGACCCCTGCTTGTGGACTTCAACTCCCAGAATTCCTCAGCCAGGCACGCTGGCTCAGGGATTCTGGGAGTTGAAGTCCACAAGTCATAAACGGGCCAAGTTTGAATTGACCTGTGGACTTCAACTCCCAGAATTCCTCAGCCAGGCACGCTGGCTGAGGAATTCTGGGAGTTGAAGTCCACAAGTCATAAAAGGGCCAAGTTTGAATTGACTTGTGGACTTCAACTCCCAGAATGCCTCAGCCAGGTACGCTGTCTGAGGAATTCTGGGAGTTGAAGTCTACAAGTAGTAAAAGGGCCAAGTTTGAATTGACTTGTGGACTTCAACTCCCAGAATGCCTCAGCCAGGTACGCTGGCTGAGGAATTCTGGGAGTTGAAGTCCACAAGTCATAAAAGAGCCAAGTTTGAAGACCCCCTGCTTTAAGTTACGCCAATGGAACAACATGCCAGATCTTTCAAGAGGTGTAAAACTCCTCTTACTGTTTACCGATCTGGCTACCAAACTTTGCGAACACGGGTGTTGCCAGACTGCCCTCATGGGAATGTCAAGTAGACTGCACTGCAATGAGCAAGCCAGGATGTAACTAAGGCAAGGATAACTATTTGCTTGATCTGACCACCTCAGGATCAGTTGCAACCATTGCACTAAATGCCTGCGCCGATATATTCCTCAACACTATATTTTCCTAGGAAACTAGAGGTGGCGAGCGACAGCCCTGCCGATTTGTACACCTGCCATTTCAGAAGATAAATTCAACCCAGAAATAAGGAGAAATTTTCTGACAGAACCAATGGAACAGAAGTTGCCTTCAGGTGTTGTGGGAGCTCCACCACTGGAGGCTTTCAAGAAGAGACTGGACGGCCATCTGTCAGAAATGGAGTAGGGTCTCCTGCTTCGGCAGGGGGTTGGACTAGATGTCCTACAAGGTCCCTTCCAACTCTTGTTATTCTAATTCTAGAACAGCCTGACTGTCAGTCCTAGACTCTGGTTTCTGCTGACCAAGAGTGCATCTTGTACCTCAGACTTATCCATTAGTGAAGGCAGGCCCTGATGGGTAGGACTTACTCTTTCCTTACATTTGGGTGTCCTCAAGTATTGATTTTATGTAGCCACTACTCACAGAAAGGATCAGGACCACTGCAAAACTGCCCCAAGACTCCAAATCCCAGCAAGCTCTTCAGAAGGCTACCCTGTAGTAGCCTGCGCTCTTCTGCTCAGCTCTTGATGTACAATGGGTCATCCTTAATGACACCCCAAGCAGCTGTAGGCCTATATTAGTATAGTAGCATAGCAATTAAGGGCTATTGCGATGCTAGTATACTAATATAGGCCTAAAGCTGCTTGGGGGTGCCATTAAGGATGACCCATTGTACATCAAGACTTAGATACTACTTCACCTGGCTTTATAGCCCTCTCCAAGCAGTTTTACAGAGTCAACAATGGCTGAGTTGCAGTGATTAGCCAACTCTGGATTTGAATCCTCCTCCTCCTCCTCCTCCTCCTCCTCCTCCTCCTCCTCCTCCTCCCACTCCAGAAACCCAACTCCCGCACTGATTTTGTTCTAGCTGGGTCATGTAACATCTGCAAGAAAATAACCAAGGACCCCATGGGCCACCTCCTTCTCCTTCTCCTCTTCCTCTTCCTCTTCTCCTCCTCCAAGTACCCCATAGGCCTCCTCCT
>NW_015396062.1:0-2741 GCF_001527695.2 Protobothrops mucrosquamatus
CTCCCTTCCAAGTCTGTTATTCTGTTATACACACACAGAGCCACCCATTCATCTATCCATGCCTCTATCCCTATCTATCCACCTCTTTCTCTTTCCCCATCTATATACACAGAGACATCCATCCATCCATGTTTCTATCTCTTTCCATCCACCTCTCTCTCTCTCTCTCTCTCTCTCTCTCTCTCTCTCTCTCTCTCTCTCATTTTAAAACCAGCCATCTCCCTCTCTGCATATTTTTTAAGCAAGAACCTTAGAAGCAAGCCACAGCCAAGGTTTGGCAACATGCACGGGCCCCAGGAAGGACTAGGATGCTTTTAGGCCACACTACAGGTTTCCAACTGCTTCCTTCAGCTTTGTGAAGGGCGTTAAGTTTTCGAACTCTACCCTGCCTTTTAGGCTGATGTTGCAGGGCTGATAAAAATCCCATCACCTGCAGAACTTTCAGGTATGTAGCAAAGGGCTAAAACAAAACAGGTCGCAGGAAACGCGTGAAGGCAAGGACCGTTCGCTCGGAGGGAGAGAGGAGAAACCGCAGAAAATATCTTTTCTCTCTTGGGAAATTAAAGCCCCGCGTAGACGAAGGAGGAATGCAGGCAGTCCTCGACTTACAGCCATTCATTTAGCGACCGTTCAAAGTAACAACGGCACCGAAAAGAGAGGCTGACGACTGTTTCCCACAAACTTGCAGCACGCGATCAAAATTCAGACGCTTGGCAACGGACTCGTATTTATGACGGTCGCAGCGTCCGGGGCTCACGTGATTCCCCTTTTGCCACAACGGCAAGCCAAATCCATGGGGAAGAGCCAGATTCACTGAACAAGCAGGCCACTAATGTCACAACTGCAGTGATTCGTTTAACAACTGTGGCGAGAAAGGGCGTGAAATGGGGCAAATCTCACTTAGCCATTTGGACCTCGGCTGATACCTTTAGAGTAGAATAGAAGATCGGATAGAATATAGAGTATAATATAATAGGAGAGAATAGGGTAGGATAGAATATGGCATAGTATATGGCATAGAATAGAATAGAATAGAAAATATGGAATGGAATGGAATAGAATAGAAAATGTGGAATAGAATAGAATAGAATAGAAAATATGGAATGGAATGGAATAGAATAGAAAATGTGGAATAGAATAGAATAGAATAGAATAGAAAATATGGAATGGAATGGAATAGAATAGAAAATGTGGAATAGAATAGAATAGAATAGAAAATATGGAATGGAATGGAATAGAATAGAAAATGTGGAATAGAATAGAATAGAATAGAAAATATGGAATGGAATGGAATAGAACAGAAAATGTGGAATAGAATAGAATAGAATAGAATAGAAAATATGGAATGGAATGGAATAGAACAGAAAATGTGGAATAGAATAGAATATATAGAATAGAACAGAATAAAATAAAATAGAATAGAATGGGAAATAATAGAACAAAACAGAACAGAATAGATGGAGTGGAATAGAACAGAATAGAATGGAAATGGAGTGGAATGGAATGTAGTGGAGTGGAATGGACGTATTCTTTATTGGCCAAGTGTGATTGGACACACAAGGAATTTGTCTCTGGTGCATAAGCTCTCAGTATACATACAAAATAACAGATGATAAATCATGATCATAATCAACATTAAAAAAATCATCATAAATTATAAGATGCAACCCTCAGCGATAGTCATAGGACACCTAATAAGCAAACAAGGTAAATCATATTAGGATACTAAATAAAGCAATTAATATAAATCGTAAGAAGTAACAAAGTTATAAGTCAAAAGAAGATAAGGAGATAGGTAACAGGAAAGACGAGGAGAAGAACAGTCACACAGCTGTACTGGATAGTTTGACAGTGTTGTGGGAATGAGTTGTTTAGCAGAGGGATGCACGGGGTGGGGTGGGGGGAACCTATCCTTGTGTCTAGTTGTTCTGCTGTGCAATGCTCTATAGCAGGGGTCTTCAAACTTGGCCCTTTGATGACTGGTGGACTTCAACTCCCAGAATTCCTCAGCCAGGCAAGCCTGGCTGAGGAATTCTGGGAGTTGAAGTCCACAAATCATCAAAGGGCCAAGTTTGGAATCCCTGCTCTATAGCGTTGTCTGGAGGGAAGACCGTTAGCTCTACACAACTGGAGATGGTGGTCAACCAGGGTTAAGCAACATCTGACACCCGCCTTCTGAAGCATTTGAAGTCTGGAGAAGGTTCAAAGTCTCAGTAAAAGCTTTTCCTTCTTGGTGCCCTTGAGAATGTAAGCTGCTTTTTCCTTTGATCTTGTTCCTCCTTTTGATTAGACTTCCTGGTCCAGCCCAAACTCCCTTCCCCTCCCCACTGAGATTACAAGCCTGGCTAATCTGTGGGTAACCTTCGAGATTTTGCTTGCACAGAGGTGGGAAGAGTAAGAGGCGGCGTTCCCTGCCTCCCAAGATGGCTTTGAAAACAACAGCCCCGAGGTTAGACTAAGCCAGAGGTCTTCAAACTTGGCCCCTTCATGACTTGAGGACTTCATCTCCCAGAATTCCTCAGCCAGCATGAGAGAACTATGGCCCCTTCATGACTGGAGGACTTCAACTCCCAGAATTCCTCAGCCAGCATGGGGGAACTATGGCCCCTTCATGACTTGAGGACTTCAACTCCCAGAATTCCTCAGCCAGCATGGGAGAACTATGGCCCCCTCATGGCTTGTGGACTTCAACTGCCAGAATTCCTCAGCCAGCATGGGGGAACTATGGCCCCTTCATGACT
>NW_015396062.1:7063-8802 GCF_001527695.2 Protobothrops mucrosquamatus
ACTGATGATGTTCCCTAGTTGGGTCATGAAACACCACCAAGCTTAGAGAGCACCCAGGACCCCACAACTCTCTCTCTCTCTCTCCTTCCTTCCTTCCTTTTTCTTCTCCTTTCCACTCCTTCCTAGCACTGATGATGTTCCCTAGTTGGGTCATGAAACACCACCAAGCTCAGAGAGCACCCAGGACCCCATATTCCTCCTCCTCCTTCACCACTCCCTTCTAGCACTGATGGTGTTCCCTAGTTGGGTCATGAAACGTCCGCAAGAAAACCACCAAGCTCAGAGAGCACCAAGGACCCCACAGTTCAACCCTGACCTACACATTCTCTTCTATCAGTCTCTTCCTCAACCTAAAGAGATAGGAAGAGTTTAACAGCAGGTAGCATGAAGCAACATAAAGAAAAAAGAAAGAAAAAAAAGGTCTCTCTAGAACCAAATCCTTCAACCGAGAACTAGTTACTACATGCTACAATGACCTGCGAGCTGAAGTTCTTGGTTCACACCCAACTTTTCCAAACAAAGCCACTTCTCTAGGCTCTCTCATTTTAGACACGCACACACATGCACGCACACACCTTTTTACCAGCTCAAGAAATGGCAATTAGAGCCCACCAAAGCCTCGGATCGAATGCCAAGAAATCCAGGCGGAGGCTCAACCGGCAAAGAACATTTCAGAAACTACACGATCCTTCTCCAATCTCGTTTTGTAGCTCGTGGGAGTTAAAAAAATCAGGATGTCCTGCTCAGGATCGCCAGCGTAAATCAGAACAAAACAACCTGTTTAGTTACTTAGTTGGGTCATGAAATGTCTGCAGGAAAAACCACCCAGCTGAGAGAGCATGAAGGATCCCACAGTCCTCCTCCTCTCCACAAAACCCCCTCCCTTCTAACACTGATGATGTTCCCTAGCTGGGTCACGAAACGTCGGCAAGAAAAGCAGCAAGCTCAGAGAGCGCCAAGGACCCCCAGAGTTCAACCCTGAGCTATATAAATATTCTCTTTTACCGGGTAACCTGTTTAACTTGAGGATCGACTCTCCCTGACGTTCGGAAAGCGAAAAAATAAAGGCAGAAACTTACTGAGAGAAATCCCAAGGTTTGTTTTCTCCTCCTCAGCGTCAAAAAAACACTGAGAGTAAAGCCCGGAGGAGTGCCACCTCTTTCTAAAGAAGAACTGAATCATAAGGAAACCAAAAAATGTCTCCGGACAGGATGTCTTGTGCCACACAAGCTGTCATTTGTGGGAGATTTTTTTTGACTCGGGCGTTCTTGTGACTCTGACTTCAGATAGTACCTCCGGGCGATGCATTTTGTGGGACTCCCAATGATTACATCACATGTTGTATCACCCGGGGCACGTGCCCACACCCACAACTTAAAAAAAAAGTTTTACAGGGGGTGGGCATCCTGAAGAGGAGGCAAAAAAATATATATCTATATTTCTGTTTTTTTGTGCATTTCTATTTTCTGTAATATTTTTAACTTAGTCTTATCCTTTTCATACCTGTAAGCCACCTTGTGGTTAAAAAAAGGGGGGGGGTAATAAATTTAATAAATGAATGGATAAAAACAAGGCGCCTTTTTGGAGACGGAGCCTATAAAACGGGTAGCGCTCATTCGTCCGTATAAACAAGCCAACTTACATGAAGTCAAGCCACCAATGCTTGAATTTAAGTACAGAAACACACCCTCAACCACATGATTTGCGGAGGAAGCCCAAGAAACAAAGAAGGTTTTTTT
>NW_015396062.1:12240-15383 GCF_001527695.2 Protobothrops mucrosquamatus
CTCACCCTGCAGGCAGTCCTTGACTTATAACGACTTGTTTAGCGACCGTGGGAAGATGCAACGGCACTGGAAAAGGTGACACGACCGATTCTCACGCTTACGACCGTTGCGGCACGCCCCGCGGTCAAAATGCTGCCGCTTGGCAACTGACTCGTACTTACGACGGTCGCAAAAGGGGATCACGCGATCCCCTTTTGCGGCCTTCCGACGAGCAAAGTCAATGCGGGGAGCCAGATTCACTTAACAACCTCATGAGCATGCAGTGAACAGCAACAACGGCAAAAATATTGTAACGTGGGGCAGAACTTGCTTAACCACCGTCTCGCTTAGCGACGGAAATTTTGGACTGCTTTATTGCCGTAAGGTGAGGACTGCCTGAATGATGGCAATCCCAAGATGATTCCGGGCCAAGGATTTTTGGGTGCTCTGGTGCTTAACCTTGAATTCGGAACGAGCCCCATTTCGAATCCCGCATTTACGCAGGATATCAAAAGATGACGCTTCCCTGTTAAAATGGCAGGTTTTTGTGATATATATATAATCAGTAAATTTAAATTTTGCTAACAAAGAGTTAAGGGAGACTAGTATAGCTATTTCAAGCTATTTAGCTCTTATCAGCTAGCCCAGGGGTAGGCAACCTTGGCTCTTTTATGACTCGTGGACTTCAACTCCCAGAATTCCTGAGCCAGCCATGCTGAGGGGAAAGGGAGAGGTTTCTAAGCTGAGCCAGGCTGGCTCAGGAATTCTGGGAGTTGAAGTCCACGAGTTATAAAAGAGCCAAGGTTGCCTACCCCTGGTCTAAGTCCTCCTGTTCTAAGCGGTGAGCCTCCTAGACCAGGGTTAAGCAACCTTGGCTCTTTTATGACTGGTGGACTTCAACTCCCAGAATTCCTGAGCCAGCCATGCTGAGGGGAAAGGGAGAGGTTTCCAAGCTGAGCCATGCTGGCTCAGGAATTCTGGGAGTTGAAGTCCACCAGTCCTAAAAGAGCCAAGGTTGCCTACCCCTGTGCTAACCATACCCTAAATAGCTCGAAATAGCTATACTAGTCTCCCTTTAACTCTTTTGTCAGCAAAATCTAAATTTACAGAAATAATTTATAGCAGTAGCAACTTGAGCCTGCAAAACGCACCTAGATTGGGGCTGTAAGGCAAACGTAATCACAACAGTAGACCAGGTGTTCTATTAGAAACTTACCATATATCTATATCAATATATAAAAAAAACCAGACTAAGATAAATCACCTTACTATTTTCCCACCTTGAATATAACCTTTAAGTATGAAAAAAAGGATCCTAGCTCACTTTTTTTCAGCGGCACTAATGTAACCCCGAACCGTCACTAAACGAATGGCTGTAAATCGAGGAATAACTTATACACCTGCATAAATGACTGTGCTTTTTCTGTTCACGCTCCATCAGACCTAATGAGGAAGCCCAAGGACGGATGGCAGGCAATCTCTTCCAAAAATCAAGGAAGCTGGCTCTCCAGAACCTGCTTCCTCTTCCCTGTTCCCACGTAGTCAATCTTCCCTCCTCTCTCTCCAACCTTATCAGCAGGGCTGAATGAACAACCTGCCCTATATTTAGAAGCAGCTCAGTTAATCAAACTAATGAATGAATGAATGAAAGGAACAGCTTTTAAGGAAACTGAGGCGGGTGGATAATTATTAATAATAATAATGTTGGAAGGAATCTTGGAGGTCATCTAGGCCAACCCCCTGCTCAGGCAGGAGACCCTATACCATTTCAGACAAGTGGCTGTCCAGTCTCTTCTTAAAGACTTCCAGTGTTGGAGCATTCACCGCTTCTGGAGGCAGGTCGTTCCACTGGTTAATTGTTCTCACTGTTAGGAAGTTTCTCCTTAATTCCAAGTTGCTTCTTGTCCTGCCTTCAGGGGCTTTGGAGAATAGCTTGACTCCCTCTTCTTTGGGGCATCCCCTGAGATACTGGAACTCTGCTATCATGTCACCCCTCGTCCTCTCTTCATTAAACCAGACATACCCAATTCCTGCAACCGTTCTTTGTATGTTTTAGCCTCCAGTCCCCTGATCATCTTTGTTGCTCTTCTCTGCACTCTAAGGAAACCCCCTTCCCAAGTTCAGGTAGGCACTTAGTGGCATTTCCCAAAACTTCAGCCTTCCTTATAAAAATACAATTTGAGCCCTCCCGAGTTACAAATAAAGCCACACTAAAGAAGAGCTTTCAGAATGTAGCACAAAAGAAAGAAAAGGAAACCTGGCTGAAGTATAAAAATGTAAATTTCCCTTGTCCCTTAAGATTGACCACAGCCTGGCAGTGCGTTCCAGTTCAAGTTCCAGTGAATTTACTTGGGGTGGTTTATCGCTGCATGCATTACACACTCGTTTTTTCCTTTCCGTTCTAAAAACGGAGATTAGTCAACGTGGCGGAGAGAAAAAAAACTCCACCTAGATTAGGCAAACCAGTGGATGCCATGGAAAGCAAGTGGATGTGATAGAATCTGCACATCGCCGTTTATGCATAGGAACAAAGCCAAGAGGTGTTTTGTCAGGCTGCTCGGAGTTTACTATAACAAAAGAGGTGAAAATAAAATGCACCTTTGGTATAGGGCAGGAGTAGGCCACCTTGGCTCTTTTATGACTGGTGGACTTCAACTCCCAGAATTCCTCAGCCAGCATTGCTCAGCTTGTAAACCTCTCCCTTTCCCCTCAGCACGGCTGGCTCAGGAATTCTGGGAGTTGAAGTCCACCAGTCATAAAGCAGCCTAGGCCTAGGGTAGGGGTAGGCAGCCTTGGCTCTTTTATGACTCATGGACTTCAACTCCCAGAATTCCTGAGCCAGCATGAGGGAACTATGGCCCCCTCATGACTCGTGGACTTCAACTCCCAGAATTCCTGAGCCAGCATGGCTCAGCTTGTAAACCAGTCCCTTTCCCCTCAGCACGGCTGGCTCAGGAATTCTGGGAGTTGAAGTCCACGAGTCATGAGGGGGCCATAGTTCCCCCATGCTGGCTCAGGAATTCTGGGAGTTGAAGTCCACGAGTCATGAGGGGGCCATAGTTCCCCCATGCTGGCTCAGGAATTCTGGGAGTTGAAGTCCACAAGTCATGAGGGGGCCATAGTTCCCCCATGCTGGCTCAGGAATTCTGGGAGTTGAAGTCCAC
>NW_015396062.1:17367-26048 GCF_001527695.2 Protobothrops mucrosquamatus
AGATAGATAGATAGATAGATAGATAGATAGATAGATAGATAGATAGATAGGCAGGCAGGCAGGCAGGCAGGCAGGCAGGCAGGCAGGCAGGCAGGCATGGGCAGTGGATAGATAGATAGATAGATAGATAGATAGATAGATAGATAGATAGATAGATAGATAGATAGATAGATAGATAGATAGATAGACAGACAGACAGACAGACAGACAGACAGACAGACAGACGTATGTACTGTACATTGTGGGTGCTCCACCACTGGAAGTTTTTAAGAAGAGACTGGACAGCCATTTGTCTGAAATGGTAGAGGGTCTCCTGCCTGAGCAGGGGGTTGGACTAGAAGACCTCAAAAGTCCCATCCAGCTTTGTGATTCTCTTATTCAACCCTTCCAAATCTAATCTGCAGAAAATTATCCACCCCAATGTGGGGGGAAAAAAATCACAGTTTTCCAGCCAGTTTTGTCTATAGGTCTATATTTAATATAATTGTCTATACTGAATTGTCATTTATTCAAAATAATAAGAACCGTGTTAACTTAAGGTTGGCAAAATATTATCGGAAGAAGAGAAAATCAAGCAAAGGCATTATACGGACCAAAGAATTATAGAAATTAATCGTTATTGATCGTTTTTTTAAATACCAACCCGGACAACACGCTCTTTTACCAAATATTAAGGCGATTATGTTAAAAACCAGTAAGACATATTTAAACAAAACAAAACAAAACAAAAGGAACAAATTGGAGTCCTGTTATACACAGTGGCGGATCCTTTAAAAGATTTTCATTCCTCTGTGGTCAGATTTCGGAAATCGTAACTGGTTTGGGCTAATGCAAAGCCATCTTTATTAAGACGGTGACGAACATGCGTGTACTTTAAGAAGATGATTACCCACTATAACACTTGGGGAAAAGCCACAACGTGGTCTGAATTTTGCAACTCGGATTGAGCTGGTTCCCTGGAACTCGTCTGGTCGCATTTCTTCCTGCATGCCATCTATCTGCTACATTCCAGCAAGGGGTATTTATATCCTTGTCCAAAAAATGAAAAAAAAAGGCCATATTCTCGTAAACGGATGACATTTTTAGCAGATGTGCTCTGAGAATCCCAGGAGAAGCTCTGTTGGGTCACACCAAGGCGTCTCTGGGAACCCATAGTAGTGGGAACACGGCACTAGCAATAGCGCTTAGATTTATATACCGCTTCACCGTGCTTTACAGCCCTAAGTGGTTTACAGAGTCAGCCTATGGCCCTCCACAAACTGGGTCCTCGTTTTACCCACCTCGGAAGGATGGAAGGCTGAGTTAGTTAAGTAAGGATCGAATTGCTGGCCGTGGGCAAAGTTAGAATAGAATAGAGCTGGAAGGGACCTTGGAGGTCTTCTAGTCCAGCCCGCTGCTCAAGCAGGAGAACCTATGCCATCTCAGACAAGTGACTGTCCAGTCTCTTCTTAAAAACCTCCAGGGATGGAGCACCCATGATTTCTGGTGGCAAGCTGTTCCACTGGTTAATTGTCCTCACTGTCGGGAAGTTTCTCCTTAATTCCAGGTTGCGTCTTCCTTTGATCAGCTTCCAACCATTATTTCTCGTCCTTCTCTCTGGTGCTTTGTAGAATAATGTGACCCCCCCTTCTTTGGGGCAGCCCCTCAAATACTGGAACACTGCTATCATGTCACCCCTATTTCTTATTTTCTTTAGACTAGCCAGACTCAAGTCCCGTAGCTGTTCTACGTATGTTTTAGTCTCCAGGCCTTGGATCATCTTAGTTGCTCTCCTCTGAATTTTTTTCCAAACTCTCAACATTTTTTTTGTGACATGGGGACCAAAACTGGCTGCAGTATTCCAGGTGTGGCCTCACTAGGGTTTTGTAAAGCGGTACTAAGACTTTGCGTGATCTTGATTCTAAGCCTGCAATACTGCATTCTAACCACCATTTTGGGAGTTGAAGTCCACAAGTCTTAAAAGTCAGCAAGGTTGGAGAGCCCTGCTTTAATACATAGAGGGATTTTATTTTATTTTTTTTACAGAAACAGCTTTTTATTGTCTGCTACCAACATGTCAATGGACAGAACCATGGACAAAACAGCTTCCCCCGCTGACTTTGCTGGTTGGAAGTTGACTAGCAAGCTTGCAAACTGCGACGCTCGGATGCTGCCGCCATCACAAATTCAGGTGCTTGGCAACTGGTACGTATTTAACGATGCTCACAGCCTCCCAGGGTCTTGTGATCCTCATTCGAGACCTTCCCAGCCAGCATGACTCACTTAACGCCGCTTAGCTGTGGAAATTCTGATTCCAGCTGTGATTGTAAATTGAGGACTGCCTGTGTAGCCTTTTACGTTTTTTTTTACTCTTACGTTTTTCTCTCTCTTTTTGTCCTTCCGGGATCTCATTAGCTCCATCCAACCACAATTTCCTCAGTCCTTCCCGTCCTCCTCCTCCTCCTCCTCCTCCTCCTCCTCCTCTCCATCTACCTCTTTTCTGAGATTCGGTGTTTATTCCTTTCCAGTAAATAACCAAACCGCAGTAGGCATTTTTTCACCCCAGTTACGGAAGTCCACATTCACTCGGCCCCGTTCAGCTCTCTTATCACCTACACTTCTTGAGAATTCGTTCGTTTCCTTTCTGCTTCGTCCACTTCTCGATAACAAAATTTCTTTCCGCAGAAGTTCCTTCTCAACCTACCCACTTTCTTTCTTCCAGTATTCGTACCTTGGCATTTCTCAATTCCCCCGTCTTTAGTAAACGTTCTGAAGTGCCCAAATCCATCTTGGAGGGTTTTTTTGCACCATATTTGCAAACACTCAATCGTTTTTTCCCCTATTAGCTACCCTTAGTCTGTGACACGTTGATTTTCAGACAAATACACTTTGCATCATGCAATATAACAGGAGAATAGAGTTGGAAGGGACTTTACAGTTTTGCAGCCCTCTCTAAGAGTCAGCCTATGGCCCTCAACAGACTGGGTCCTCATTTTACTGACCTTGTAAGGATGGAAGGCTAGGTTAGTTAAGTAAGGATCAAATTGCTGGCCGTGGGCAAAGTTAGAATAGAATAGAGCTGGAAGGGACCTTGGAGGTGTCAATAATAATAATAATAATAATAATAATAATAATAATAATAATAATAATAATAATAATAATAATAATAATAATAATAAAGTTGGAAGGGACCTTGGAGGTCATCAAGTCCAACCCCCTGCTCAGGCAGGAAACCCTACACCATTTCGGACAAATGGCTGTCCAGTCTCTTCTTAAAAGCTTCCAGTGTTGGAGCATTCACCGCTTCTGGAGGCAGGTAGTTCCACTGGTTAATTGTTCTGACTGTCAGGAAGTTTCTCCTTAATTCCAGGTTGCTTCTCTCTTTGATTAGTTTCCATCTATTATTTCTTGTCCTGCCTTCAGGTGCTTTGGAGAATAATTTGACCCCCTCTTTTTTGTGCAGCCCCTCAAATACTAATGCTATCACATTATCCCTGGTCATTCTTTATTATTATTATTTATTAAATTTATATACCGCCCTATCTCCCTTGCGGTGAACAGGCAATACTAAAAACCATGAATAAATAAATAGTTTCTGTTTTAAAATCGAATTGAATAATAGGCCTGTTCTAAAAACACACCCATACAAAACCCCCCCACTGAAACACAATCCAAACTACGCCAGGCCGGCCGCACGGAATAGATGGGCCTTCAGGGCCCATCTATTTGTTTCTCTTCGTTAAACAATCATACCGAGTTCCCTTAGTCATTGATCATGATAGTTATTAACAGAATAACAGAGTTGGAAGGGACCTTGGAGGTCTTCTAGTCCAACCCCCTGCTCAGGCACGAAACCCTATACTATTTCGGACAAATGGTTGTCCAATCTCTCTTTGAAAGCCTTCAGTGTTGGAGCACCCACAAATTCTGGAGGCACTGGTTAATTGTTCTCAATGTCAAAAAATTCCTCCTTAGTTCCAGGTTGCTTCTCTCCTTGATGAGTTTCCATCCGTTGCTTCTTGTCCTGCCTTCAGGGGCTTTGGAGAATAGCTTGACTCCCTCTTCTTTGGGGCAGCCCCTGAGATACTGGAAGACTGCTATCCTGTCCCCCCTCGTCCTTCTCTTCATTAAACTAGACAATTGTGGTGAAGAAGAACTGGTTTAGAGAAAAGAGAACTAGACACATCACAGGTTGTGCTCAGCTTACAGCCACAACCGAACCCCAAAATCTTCGCCAAAAACCAGTATTTAGTTCTGGTTTTGGCCCAAACCAGCCCATAGCAAATCAGAAGTTTGCTTAAGAGCTTAAGAGCTGCTGCCTTTACTTAAAGACGTGCATTGTTTAATGACCACCGCAAATAAGTTAAAATCAAGTTGGTCGCGTAGAGGACCTGTTTTACAACCGTCCCAAATTGTGACAGTTGCACGGGAGGCTCCGTTACATCCTGACTCAAGGACTACCTGTAGGCAGGATTACTTGTGAACCTACTTAATCAAGGAGAGAAGCAACCTGGAACTAAGGAGAAACTTCCTGACAGTGAGGACAATTAACCAGTGGAACTCCTTGCCTCCAGAAGCGGTGAATGCTCCAACACTGAAAGTTTTGAAGAAGAGACTGGACAGCCATTTGTTCGAAATGGGTTTCCTGCCTGAGCAGGGGGTTGGACTAGATGACCTCCAAGGTCCCTTGAAACTTTATTATTATTATTATTATTATTATTATTATTATTATTATTATTATTATTATTATTATTATTAATATTATTAATATTATTAATATTATTAATATTGTTGTTGTTTTGTTGTTGTTGTTGGATAATAATAATAATAATAATAATAATAATAATAATAATAATAATAATAATAATAATAATAATAATAATAATAATAATAAACAAATAAACTTTCTTTTAAAAAGAAAAAAGAAAACCATGCAGGATTCTTCTTCTTTTTTTAGACTCAAATATTTTCACGGTCTGGGCCTGGCTGACAAGAAAGGGAAGTTTGGGTGAGCCCAGGTTACCTGTCACTGGATACACAAGCCACCACAATTTGGTTGCTAACACACACCAGACCCACCCTTTTGTTGAATGTGCTCTTGACAGCTTTACTTGACAATGAATCCCTATAGGTTTATTTATATATACGAGAGAGAGAGAGCGGGGATTAGTGCGGAGACAGCATAAACAAGGAAGGGCTTTAGCTAAAAGCAACTTTCTCAGCCTGGTAACGTTCTAGAGGTTGTCCAGCCGTTAAGTTGTATCTACCTATTTCTTTTTTCTTTTTCTAACCCAGCTGAACCTTAAGAGGGAAATGCAAACATTTTGCGGTGCTACCCAAGGACTGGCAGAACTCCGAAATGTTAATGGTGAANAGCCCTTCGACAGAGTTTGCCGTTCTAATCTGGCTGACTTAAACCCCAAGTGCTGCATTTATCAGTAACTCTCTTTACACAGAGTTCCTGCTGTTCAAAGTACACCCTCTTTAATCTCCTTTACAGCTGGTACAGACCGCCCTGAGAACTAGGGAAATAGGTTCTCCAAGTACATGTTTCTGGAGAGCTGTTTTAAAAAACCTACGGCAGCTTTTGTCAGTGATCTTCTGCAAGAGCAGGGGGCTGGACTAGAAGACCTCCAAAGTCCCTCTCTATTCTATTCTATTCTATTCTATTCTATTCTATTCTACTCTTCATTCCATTATTCTATTCTATTCCATATTTTCTTATTCTATTCTGTTCTGTTCTGTTCCTATTCTATTCTATATTTTCTTATTCTATTCTATTCGATATTTTCTATTCTATTCTATTCTATTCTACTCAATTCTATTCTATTCCATATTTTCTTATTCTATTCTATATTTTCTTATTCTATTCTATTCCATATTTTCTATTCTATTCTACTCAATTCTATTCTATTCTATTCCATATTTTCTTATTCTATTCTATTCTATTCTATATTTTCTTATTCTATTTTATTCTATTCTATTCTATTCTATTCTATATTTTCTTATTTTATTCTATTCTATTCCATTCTATATTTTCTTATTCTATTCTATTCTATTCTATATTTTCTTATTCTATTCTACATTTTCTTATTCTATTCTATTCTATTCCATATTTTCTATTCTATTCTATTCTATTCTATTCTATTCTATTCTATTCTATTCTATTCTATTCTATTCTATTCAGAGGCACAAACCCATAGACTTAAGCCCTCCGAAGTTAGGAAGATTATGAGCAATTAGTTGCTGGCTTTTTGCTGCTTTTATTATTTTTTTAAAAAATAACTCAAGGCAGCGAAGCGATCCAACGCACCTCCCTCCTCCTTGTTTCCCCAGAACAGCAACCCTGTGAGGTGGGCTGGGCTGAGAGGGAGGGATGGGCCCAAGGTCAGGATTTTAGCACAGCTGCCCTCTTGCAAGTAGTCCTTGACTTACAACCATTTGTTTACTAGATAATAACAATAACAGTAGTTTTGTTCCATACAGTATGAACCTGGTGAACTCTCAAGCTTCCTCCTTCCGTTATGTGTTCAAGATGGACAGTGATTAATATTTAATACTCTTATATATAAGAGTGTAGGTCTATACATATGTTGTATATAGTATGATTAAGTGTGTGTTATGTACGTGTACACTTTGAGAGCAAGCAACTAAATTTGATTTTTAATGCGTGCTATCTATCTATCTATCTATCTATCTATCTATCTATCTATCTATCTATCTACCTATCTATCTATCGTCTATTGTCTATATCTATCTCTTCATTCAATCTAGTCTGTCTATCTGTCTCTATCTATCATCTATTGTCTATATCTATCTCTTCATTCACACAATCTATCCATTTATCTAGTCTATCTATCTACCTATTGTCTGTCTGTCTGTCTGTCTGTCTGTCTATCTGTCTATCTATCTATCTATCTACATATTATCTACCTATCTACCTGTTGTTGTTGTTAATTGCAAAGTCGTGTCCGACCCATCGCGACCCCATGGACAACGTTCCTCCAGGCCTTCCTGTCCTCTACCATCTTCTGGAGTCCATTGAAGCTCACGCCTACTGCTTCAGTGACTCCATCCAGCCACCTCCTTCTCTGTCGTCCCCTTCTTCTCTTGCCCTCCATCTTTCCCAGCATCAGGCCCTTCTCCAGGGAGTCCTTCCTTCTCATTAGGTGGCCAAAGTACCTGAGTTTCAACTTCAGGATCTGGGGGTTCAACTTCAGTCGGGGTTGATCTCCTCTAGGACTGACCGGTTGGATCGCCTTGCAGTCCAGGGGACTCGCAGGAGTCTTCTCCAGCACCAGAGTTCAAAGGCCTCCATTCTTTGGCGCTCGGCCTTTCTTATGGTCCAGCTTTCACAGCCCTACGTTGCAACTGGGAGAACCATGGCCTTGACTATACACACTTTTGTTGGCAGGGTGACGTCTCTGCTTTTTAGTAGGCTGTCTAGATTTGCCATAGCTTTCCTCCCCAGGAGCAAGCGTCTTTTAATTTCTTGTCTGCAGTCCCCATCTGAGGTGATCTTGGAGCCCAGGAAGATCAAATCTGTCACTACCTCCATTTCTTCCCCATCTATTTGCCAGGAATTGAGAGGGCCAGATGCCCTGATTTTGGTTTTCTTAATGTTGAGTTTCAACTATCTACATATCTATTCCACCTCTCTCCTCTATCTACCTACCTATCTACCTATTATCTACCTATTACCTACCTACCTACCTATTCCATCTCTCTCCTCTCTTTTCTAATTATCTAATTATCTCTATCTATCTATCTATCTATCTATCTATCTATCTATCTATCTATCTATCTATCATCATCATCATCATCAAAGCGTGCATAGTTACAACGGCACTGGAAAAAAGTGAGATGACCCTTTTTCACATTTACGACCGTTGCACCATCCCCCCGCTCACATGGGGATACAAAATCCAGACGCCTGGTGACTGACTCATATGTATGACGGTCGCCGTGTCCAGAGGTCACGTGATCCCCTTTTGTGTCCTTCCGGCAAGCCAAGTCCACGGGGAAGCCCGATTTGCTTAATGACCCGTGTCACCGCCTTAACCACTGCAGCGACCCACTTAACGGCGGGGGGGGGGGCAAGAAAGGTCACAAAAAGGAGGTAAAAATAAGCTTTTACAAGGCCCGACTGGCTTCAGGCGGCTGCGAGAAGGCAAAACTCAAGAGATCTGGAAGGGCCAAGTGGCAAGGCTGGGGCAGGCCCCATGAAAGGGCAGGTAAGGTGAGAATAGAAGGTGTTGGTTTAGGAGAGGCGGAGGAGGTGGGGAGGAGGGCTTGGCGCAGAAAACTGACACTTTAGGGAGTGCCACAGCAGCAAGCTCTTGAAGACAGGAGTGGCTTTGAGAGAGGAAAAGGAGTTTGGGCTGGCACTGATAAGAAGCCCCAGTTTTCTAAGACTGGCATCTCCCCAGGTCAACTTGATGGTTTCCTGGCGGACGTCTCATGACCCAACTAGGGAACATCATCAATGGCAGAAGGGAGGGGGATTTGCAGGGAGGAGGAGGAGGAGGAGGAAGGAGAAGGAGGAGGAGGAGAAGAAGAGGAGGAGGAGGAGGAAGAAGAAGGAGGAGGAAGAGGAAGAGGAGGAGGAGGAGGAGGAGGAAAGAAGAAGAAGAAGAAGAAGAAGAAGAAGAAGAAGAAGAAGAAGAAGAAGAAGAAGAAGAAGAAGAAGAAGAAGAAGAAGA
>NW_015396063.1:0-2350 GCF_001527695.2 Protobothrops mucrosquamatus
GTTTCACTTTCAACTTAAACTTTACAGAAGATGTCTTTAAGAAGAGAGTTAGAGTTGAAATTTTATCCAAAAAAATCCGACGTTCCTGGTAAGCTCTGTCTATTAGAGCTTTACTCACAGTTCAAATCTTTAGCATTAGAGGTGGAAACGGCGTCTTGCTTCGTTAGAACGAAGACGTCCCGATCTATGGAGATGGCTGCGAGCTCCGGCAGAGTTCACACCTACATCTCCCCGAGAGCCCTCAGGGGAGACTAGGGAACTCTACGCCTACTCACCAGCAGCTCACCTTCTTCCCTTCGCCCGAGAAGAAGGCTGAAGCCGGCAAACAGCTGATACGCGCTGTTTTGCCGGCTTTTACATAGATCGCTGACGGGAGGCTGTCAGATTGCCTCCATCGGCCGCCGGCAGCCACCGGAAGTCCCAGACCTTCCCTTCTCAACTCCAACCAACCCGGCCTTCTCCTTTTCTTCCCTTTTCTATCCTTCCTCCTTCCACTCACGCCAGCCACACCCAAGCCAACTGCAGCTGTCCCAATCTTCCCCTTCCCAGTCAAGCTCCTGCAAGCACTCTCGGGCAGTCCCCGCTACATTTGCATTACAAAATGTATTATATTTCATGTACCTTAAACTAGTTGCAGTCTGATCTGCTATTAACATATTAAATTGCTCCCTAAGCACGGTTATAGATACTTTTAAATTATTATCCAGTGGATTTGAAATAAAAGCCTTTTCTTTTAATTTAATCTCATCCTCTAACTCTTTTCGTTTTTGCATCTGTTTACACCTATAAACATTGTTCATATAAATCAAAATGCCTCTCATATACGCTTTACTAGCGTCCCAAACCATTGAAATCAAAGTATCTTTATGCATGTTCAACAAAAAAAAAATTATTTCAATTGGTCTCTACATTTCTGCAAGTTTGTATCATATCTAAATAAGTTTTCATTCAATCTCCAAGTTCTTCTATTCCCCTCTTCAGCAAATAATTCCATCCATACAGGACTATGATCTGACAATGTCCTAGGAAAGATCTTAATATTCTTCACCCTAGAAAAGAAATCATTAGTAATTTAAAAAAATCAATTCTAGAATAAGATTGATGCCTATCTGAAAAAAAAAGTGAAATCTCTTTCTTCCATATTTCATTCTCGCCAAATGTCCTTTAATTCCAATTCATTCTTCAAATAAAAAAAAAAGGTTTTAGGCAGTATAGAACTAAAAGCTTTACAGGAACCTTTCTTGTCTCTTCGTGAATCTAAAACTCCATTCCAGTCTCCCATCATAATAACTGATTTGTAATCCAGTTGATTTAGTTTCCGATGTACCAATTTATAAAACTGTTTCTGTTGTTGATTTGGAGCATATAATCCAATAACAAGACATTTCTTTCCATTCAATAATATTTCAATAAAAACATATCTTCCTTCTGGATCAAAATCAATTAATTTGGGCAAAAACTCTTCCCTCACATAGATAACTACCCCGCCTCTTTTCTGAGGCGCAGGTGCCATAAAATGTATTTCCAACCGTGAATTAATCAGATATTTTTGATCCTTTGCTGTAATGTGAGTTTCTTGTAAACATACAACATCATTTTTATGTTGTTTCAAATAATGAAATATCTTTTTTCTTTTCTGTGGAGAATTCAAGCCATTAACATTCCATGTCAGAAACCTTGCCATCTTTAATGGCAGAGAGCCTCTGGAACGCTCCTTGTAAATCAGCTGTTACTGATCTCTTCGGCCTCGCACCTCCCACTGGCTCTGAAATAACTTGCTGCGCTTATAGGTACAACTTCCACTTTTTGCTGCTCTCTTTCCTTGCATCTATGAGCTGCACGGGTCATTCTTTGTAACTTCAGATCATCTTTAAGTTCCATAAATTGCTGCTTAGCTTGGTCTTGTAGTTTTGTAGCACTTGATAACATAGCTCTCTCAGCCACTTGCTCTTCAAGAATTCCTAGATAGAATGAATTTGGGGGGAAAAATTTTTTCTGCTCTTAAGGCCATTTATCAACAGCAATCAGCACAGATTATAGTTAATGGGGGGGTAACGGAAGCTTTTAAAATTGAAAAAGGAACTAGACAAGGATGTCCTTTATCCCCATTGTTATTTGTGTTAACAATGGAGATTTTGTTAATTAAAATTGGTGAATCTTCTGTAATAAAAGGAATTAAGGTTAACAAGATTGACTATAGATTAAGAGCTTTTGCAGATGACCTAGTGTTAACATTAACTCAGCCGATAGATTCGGTAATTGAGGTGGTTGAAATTATTGCACAATATGGGAAAGTTTCTGGTTTTAAGGTAAATTGTAATAAGACTAAGATATTATCGAAAAATATGTT
>NW_015396063.1:3316-8801 GCF_001527695.2 Protobothrops mucrosquamatus
GTTTTTGAGTAAACTTTAGATTGTTAATGTAGTTTATTTCTTTTTAATTAGTAACAATAATGTTTAATATGTTTGTTCAGAAGAGAGCTAAAGGAGGTTATAGAATTGTTAATTTAATAGTGATATAATCTAAGATAGAGTATATTTATTGTATTGTTAACCCTGTGATTGGCTCTGGGAAGTTGGGGGGGAGGGAGGGAGGTGGGGAAGGGTGGGTTTTGGGGAGGAGGGAAGTTATACTGTAAAACTTTTAAAAATTTTCAATAAAAAAAAAAAGAATTCCTTCCTTTCTGGTACCTCGTGGAGATGATGATGAACCCACTTTCAAAATTGAGATATAAAAGTCTCTTGCTTTCGAAACCGAGTTGAGCCTGTAGCGTGTTTCCATGTAATTCACAATTATACCAACAGGTATATCCCATCTAAATTGAATTTGTCGCTTTTTCAACTCTTCAGCCAGAAAGGTGAAATCCTTCCTTCTTCTAAGTATTTTGAATGGTATCTCCTTTAAAATTATAACATCTTGTGCCATAATTTGAAATCTCTGCTTATAAAAAGCTTGAATAATTTCATTACGGATTGATCTTCTAGAAAAATAGATTACAACATCTCTTGGAAGATTTCTCTGTCTTGCAACCCATGAATTAACTCTGAAAAATTTTTCTATTTCTCTCACAATTTCTTCAGGTTGACAGGACAAAACCAAAGCCAAATCTGCTGCAATCTCTTCCTCCAAATTTTCTTGAGCATTTTCCTTCAATCCCCTTATTCTCAAAGCATATTCCATTTCTCTATATTGTGACATAATAACCTCATTTTGAGTTAAATCCACATTCTCCTCCACTTTTCCCAATCTGAATTCCAGACTTTCAACATGTTCCTCCACTTCATCCACCCGTTCATCTATACGTTCTATGTGGACTGCCAAGCCTTGAAGCGCAAACAGTATGTCTTCTCTCATCTCTGCATTTTTCTTTTCCAAAAGCTCCTCTGTCTCTATTCTAATCTGTCTTGTATTGTACTTCAAAGCATCCTGTAATTGCATTGCATTGTCCTTCAAAGCATCCTGTAATTCTTTCAGTGTAAATACCGGAACTGGGGGAGAAGGCGGAGGAGTCTTAGCTTTGGGCTGCTGTGGTGTTTGAACAGCTGGGGAGGAGATCGTGCCTTTCTGAGGAATGGAAGTTCCCACACGTTTTGAAGCCATTTTTCTTTTCTCTTTCTTCTATCTTATATTTTTATTTTTATTTTTCCTCTTTAAAGTATTGTAAAGTCTTATAAAAGCAACAAATACTAAGTGTATAAAAGGAGGCAGAAAGCTTACCCACCCAATAAGCAACAAAGAAGCAAATCCATTACAATATTTCTTCTATATCCAGAAAAGTAAAAGTCTCTTATATCATCTGTCAAAAAAGAAAACGCCCTTCCGCAGCCATATTCCTTCTTCTTCTAGTTTAGACAAAAAGTGAAGAAGATACTTATTTGTTTCCTGAGTTAAAGTCACAATTTATTCAAAGTCCAATCCTCCTGGTTAGCTCTGTCTGCTTATAAGTTCTACTCACAGTCTCTTCAAACGGCAGAGGTGGAATCAGTGTCTGGCTTCGTTCAGAGAACAAAGGCAGCCCGAGGAGCGGAGAAAGTCCCAGACTCCGGGGGGAGTTCACACCTTAGTCCTCACAAAAAAAGAATTATGAGGGCTAGGGAACTCTACCCCTATCTAGGAAGCTCACCCCCCCTTTGCCCGGGGAGGGGGATTCCGAGCCACGGAACAGCTGTTGCGCACTGTTCCTGCAGCTTTGACGCGTCCTCGGGGCAGACGGCTCAAAGAAAAGCCGCCATCGGCGCCGCCATCGCCACCGGAAGTCCCTGGAATGATTCTTGAATGCTGGAAAACCCCATTAGAAATTCAAGAAACCACAATTCATGAACTAAAATTAGAAGCAGTACAAAGCAAATGTTGAATTTATCTCGCAAGCTGTATAATAAATAAACAATGAAAAAGTTGCTTAAAAGCTTGACAGCCACATTCATACACAACTATCAGTTCTCAACTTCTTAACATGTTGAAGTATTTGCAAATTGTAATTCATCATTGTAAGAGCTTATAGATGACAAAAAAGAAATACAACATCAGAATCCTTGTTTAAGTATTGTTTCCATTCTGACAAATACAATCTCAAACTTCATAAAGTTTTCAGTACTTAAATAAAGCTGTATCAATACAGTTGCTGGTGGGGAAAACAAGAAAAGGCTAAAGAGATGAGCTGCTGAAAGAAGCTGTCTTGGTCCTTTGAAGAGTTATTCTGAAATTAAAATATGCAAAAACAAATAATCCCCAAATGTATTCAAATCCCTTCATCTGGAAGGCATATTTTTCATTGAAAGACAAACTGTGCAACTGCAATGCAATTTGAAAGAAGAAAAATCAAGTTTCTTTTTAATGGATGGAAAAACTGTTTGTTTGTGGCTACTACAGAATAAAACAACTTAAAGATCTGTAGTCTTCACTGTTAATTCAACTCAGAAACATAACTGGTCATTTTTCTGTGTGATTAAATAGAAACAGGTTTATAAATTCCTCAGCCATATAGTACATATAGAGCCTCTCTAAACCTACGGCTTTCCTAATTACATCTACAAAGCTATTTTATTTATCTGAGAGTATACTGCTATTCACTGTACTAATTTACCCAACTGAGATTCCCCACCATCACTTCCTACCAAAAGGAAAATGACAATGGATTGATGAAGAATTCAGAGTGCATATTTACAAATTTGAGAATTCTATAAAGCTTTCTGGCCATTTCTTCAAATGCTGAATAAATTTAGCCTAGGACTTGGAACCTTTGAGACAACACAGATCTCATGTAATAATTCTTTCAATTAATGCACTTGCTCCAATTTGCTTGCACGAACACACTTACACACAAATCAAGCAAACTGCTTTTTTTACAAACTGAACTTATTATATTTGCCATTTTTTCTCCTATCCCTTCCCCTCAAATTATTCATGCTTTAAGTTATGACTTTTCAAATAAACTTCCATTTTTAAGTCCTACAAAAGTGTTTAAGGCTCTTCATAGACTTTGTCCAATCGCTTGTCTGCTAAACAACATCACCACCAAATGGATTTGTAACTGGCTGACAAACCGTACTCAACGAGTAGTCCTCAATAGTACTACATCAACATGGAGAGAAGTAGCGGGATACCACAAGGCTCTGTCTTAGGCCCAGTACTCTTCAATATCTTCATAAATGACTTAGATGAGGGAATAGAAGGGGAACTCATCAAATTTGCAGATGACACTAAACTAGTAGGAATAGCCAACATTCCACAAGACAAGCTCAGGATTTAAAAAGATCTTAACAAACTTGAACAATAGGCCCTATCCAACAAAATGAGTTTTAATGTGCAGAAAAGCAAAGTTTTACATTTAGGCAGGAAAAATCAAAGATTAGGTGAGATCTGGCTCAAAAACAGTAACTGTGAGAGGCATCTTGGAGTCCTAGTGGACAATCACTTGACTATGAGCCAGCAGTGTGCAGCAGCAGCCAAAAAAGCTAATACAATCCTGGGTTGTATGAACAGAGGCATAGAATCAAAATCACGTGAAGTATTAGTACGGCATTATAAAACCCTAGTGAGACCACACCTGGAATACTGCAACCAATTTTGGTCACCATACTACAAAAAAGATGTTGAGACCTTGGAAAAAGTTCAGAGAAGAGCAGCTAAGACGATCCAAGGCCTGGAGACTAAAACATATGAAGAACGGCTGCAGGACTTGGGTTTGGCTAGTCTAAAGAAAAGAAGAAATAGAGGTGACATGATAGCAGTATTCCAGTATTTGAGAGGCTGCCACAAAGAAGAGGGGGTCAAATTATTCGTCAAAGCACCAGAGGACAGGACAAGAAACAATGGTTGGAAACTGATCAAAGAGAAAAGCTTCCTGGTATTAAGGAAAAACTTCCTAACAGTGAGGACAATTACCCAGTGGAACAGCTTGCCTTCAGAAATCGTGGGCGCTCCATCACTGGAGGTTTTTAAGAAGAGACTGGACAGTCACTTGTCTGAGATGGTATAGGTTCTCCAGCTTGAGCGGGGGGCTGGACTAGAAGACCTCCAAGGACCCTTCCAGCTCTATTCTATTCTAAATCCTTGTCCCTCATGTTTATTATACCTAATGGTAATAGAGTGTTTCTTGGTTGCAGGATGCTAGAAATTCTATTTTATGAGTACCTAGTTCATTAATAGAGGTTACAGTGAGACTGCTCCTGAAAAAAACAGTGTTGGCAAAGAACATTTGTGCAAGTACAGGCCTAAGGCTAAATTCCATTCATGCTCAAATTGTTAGAGAAAATAGGTTCAATGGATTGTCTAGATTCATTTCAACTTGTTCCTCAGTGAAATTATTTTTTTTGCGAAATATAGAGTGATCATGTTTCTCTTAAAACTCCCAGTATCTTTTGGTGTTATCATCTACAACATCCTATTGGAATGTAGCTCAAATAGCATAGTTAGCTATTGGAGGATTTTGGCTCAGCCCCGTGGCATTTGTGCTAGAGGTTCATCATTTTATTCTCCATCCACATGAGACCACTGTAATTGGCTTGGTTTTTTTTTTCTTCCTGTGGATTTACAAAACCTGCTTGCTTGAACAATGAGTGCACCAAACCTTACTAAAATTACAAAAAAACCTGCTTCTGCACCCTTTTCTGGAACATCTAGTCCAGCAAGTCAGAGATCTATTGAAACAATGTTACAACAAGAGAAGGCAAACAATTTTCAAAAAGAAATGCACGCAACATTACAACTAATGCAAGAAATTATGCAGAAGAATCATCAAGAAACAAAAAGCAATCTTGATAAGCTAAATGAACAAATGCTTGATATAAAGACACAATCTGAGGCTCATCAACAAATGATTCTTAAAAACGAACAAAGAATTCAGAAGGTGGAAGACCAATCAGAAGATACTGGGGGAGAAATTGAAGTACTAATGGCAGAGAACAAAAGATTAGAACAAGCAAATCAAAATTTAGAAGAAGAGGTTTCTGCCTTGGAAATGGAGAAAGCTGTATACTACTGAAGATTCCAGAACATACCCAAAGATAAAGAGGAAAATATAGCAGAAGTGATTATTAATCTATTAGCAGAGGCCCTAAAAATTGAAAGATTGGAGATTCAGCAAGAAGTAGATGAAATATTTAGAATGAATTCAAGCTATGCGAAGAAACACAAATTGCCCAGAAAAGTCCATGTAAGATTTATGAAGAAAACAACAAGGGATGAGATATTGAGAAGAGTCAGAGATGACCCATTACAATACAAAGATAAAGAAATAGTAGCGTTGAAGCAGATTCCCAAGAGAATAAGGTATACTTGAAGACAATATCACTTCTTGACTAGATGGCTGATGCCAGAAGAGATTCTAATCAATTGGAATAATACAAGATATCGATTGGATTCAGTGTGGAAGGCACA
>NW_015396064.1:0-1825 GCF_001527695.2 Protobothrops mucrosquamatus
AAAACTCTAAAAATTTTAAAAGCTGGAGGTTGACTCCTGGGTAAATTCATATCTAAAGAATCACAACCGTGAGACCACCAGGAGATAAAAAACTATAATCAGTTTATTTACAATTAAAAGCACCTAGCTTTCGCCGGCCTCCTGCCGGCTTCGTCAGGGTGGCTAACCATCAGTGGGTGGCTGTTTTTATGGGAGTGGTTTTTATGGGAGTGGCTGTTTTTATGGGAGTGGTGGGAAAGAGAGAACCAGGAACACAACAACTCGCAAAGGAACAATTAAGGATGCGAAACAAGAAGACTATCTGGGCCCGGTCACGAGATCGAGGAGCCGGGTGCAAAAGGCACCACTCCCATAAAAACAGCCACCCACTGATGGTTAGCCACCCTGACGAAGCCGGCAGGAGGCCGGCCCACCAGATTTCAACCAGTTTTAAGCATTATTAAGAACAAACTTAACTTTCACTTCCAAAAAAAAGAAGCACCTTGATTTGCCAAGGGAAGAATGATATGCTTCACTTATTTATTCCATTTTTTCAGACAATCCTTTGTTAATTAGCATGATAAACAAGAGCTAAAAGAACTCATGAATAGGAATCATACTTTTCAGTAGATGATCGTAGTTCAGGGCATTATATTATTATTA
The DNA here is from genome assembly GCF_001527695.2 of Protobothrops mucrosquamatus. Classification (NCBI taxonomy): domain Eukaryota; kingdom Metazoa; phylum Chordata; class Lepidosauria; order Squamata; family Viperidae; genus Protobothrops; species Protobothrops mucrosquamatus. Next base: position 643 of record NW_015396064.1, read on the forward strand.
GATTATTAAAGCAGTTGCCTGGCTAGTAGATCTCTTATAGTCTTGTCTTTTTAGTACTCCTAAGCTACAACTGTTGCTGAATATTTAACTTTTGTACTTCTTGATTGTTTCAAAGCACAGTAAATGGCAGTACAAGCTGGCCATCAATGTATCCGTTGTATTAAAGGTCTACCATAGCAATGCACTTTTGCTGTGATTTACTGACACTGCTTCACTAATGGGAAACCTAATCACTTCTGTGCTCCACTGAGAAATGACATCTGGCAATAGCCCTCTTTATCTCAGATCACATTAGTCAAACAGGAATCTCTGGGCAGAGAAGTTAATGCAGAGCTGCCAAAATAAACCAGATAACATTTCTTCTATACACTCGGGGATAAATGTTCCAGCCCATGATTTCCTTTCCCAACACACAGTTGACTTCCAATGCTATTTTGTTAACAACAAGAAATAGCAACTGAAGTGTATTTGTAAGTTTTTCCCCCCAAGATTTCTTCAAGCATCAGCCCAATTCTCAAAATCTCTCAGTTCTCAGAATTATAATTTCCAAGATCATTATTTCCATGAGGACATAAGGAAGCTAAGAACACAATGATTGTCTGCAGAACCTTTGTGTAATACGTTTACTGGCTGCCTCATGCAATGACCATTTGAAGTTATGATGGTGCCAAAAAATAACTTTGCAACCAAGGCACACATTTGCAAGCTTTACAGAGCCTCTTTCTCAATCAGGTGTTTGCCATTACACTCAATACATGTTGTCCTGGGCTTGACCCATTTTCTTCCCTTCCCTTCCCTTCCCTTCCCTTCCCTTCCCTTCAGGAAGTGGTCTTTTCCTGAACTGCTTTTCTACACTGTGCTTCCCTGAAAAGTACTGGCCACAAGTTTGCAAGCTCAGTTCCGTGTCCCAGCTGCTGCCTGTAACTGACAAAACTTTAACCACTTTCATACCTTCAGCTTTTGTTTGCCTCCTAAGCTTCCCAGGGCTCCAAGCACATTAGACAAACAGTGGATGCTAGTGCATCCTTTCAATGTATATTCCTCATTTTGGGCCTGCTTTTTCTTTTGTAATCTTACATTCCTCTCCAAGGAATGTAAACACAAACATCAATTCTCTTTTTGCCAATTATCACAGTCCTGGGATGAGCTGAAGTTAAAAATGTAAGCACAGTTGCAGTCACAT
>NW_015396064.1:5355-8800 GCF_001527695.2 Protobothrops mucrosquamatus
ATTGTAAAGTGGTATTAACTCTTCATATGATCTTGATTCTATCCCTCTGTTAATGCAGCCTAGCACTGTGTTGGCTTTTTTGGCAGCTGCAGCACAGTGCTGGCTCATATTTAAGTGATTGTCCACTAGGACTCCAAGATCCCTCTCACAGTTGCTAATATTGAGCAAGGTACCACCTATATTATACCTATGCATTTGGTTTTTTTTTTGCTTAAATGTAGAACCTTACTTATTTCACCATTGAATTTCATTTTGTTAGATAGCGCCCAATGTTCAAGTCTGTCAAGATCCTTCTGTATCTTAAGCCTGCCTTCTGGAATGTTGGCTATTCCTGCCAGCTTGATGTCGTCTGCAAATTTGATGAGTTTCCCATCTATCCCCTCATCCAAATCGTTGATGAAAATGTTGAAGAGAACTGGGGCAAGTACAGAGCCCTGGGGCATCCCACTACACACTTCCCTCCATGTAGATACAGTTCCATTGTACACATGCTGAGTACAGCCGGTCAGCGAGCTACGAATCCATCTGGTGGTGATGCTGTCTAATCCACATTTTTCTATCTTATCAAGTAGTAGGTTGTGGTCTACTTTATCAAATGTCATACTGAAGTCCAAGTAAATTATATCCACAGCATTCCTCTGGTCTACTAATTTTGTCACCTGGTCAAAGAATGCAATAAGATTTGTCTGGCATGATCTGTTTTTGACAAACCCATGTTGGCTTTTGGTAATGACTTTGTTTGCCTTTAGGTGTTCACTGATTTGTTGCTTGATTATCTTTTCCAAGATCTTCCCAGGTATTGAGGTCAGGCTGATAGGTCTGTAATTTCCTGGATCCATTTTCCCCCCTTTTTTGAAGATGGGAACTACTTCAGCTCTTTTCTAGTCCTCTGGTAGTTCCCCAGTGCTCCAGGATCTTTGAAAGATATACTTCAGTGATTCTGAGATCACATCTGCCAGTTCCTTCAGAACCTTGGGGTGTAGTCCATCTGGTCCTGATGATTTGAACTCATCTAAGGTGGACAGGTGCTCACTTATCATTTTCTTACCTATCTTAACTTGTGTTTCTGTTTTTTACGGTACTGTGTTTGATAGGTTGGACTGTTTTTTCCCTTTGTGTAAATGCGGATGCAAAAAACAAGTTGAGTAGTTCTGCTTTCTCCCTGTTGCTTGTCACCTTCTTGCCACTTTCTCCCACTAATGGACCAATCATTTCCTTAATTTTTTCCCCTGTTTTTTACATGTTGAAAGAAGCTCTTTTTTGTTGTTATTTTTTTACTTTTGTTGCAAGCCTTAGTTCATTTTGAGCCTTAGCTTTCCTCACTTCATTTTTGCAGCCTTGGGCTATTTGCTGATATTCTGCCTTAGTTATGTGCCCCTGTTTCCACTTTTTATACTTGTCCTTTTTGTCTTTCAATTTAACAGTGAATTCTTTATGCAGCCATGCTGGTTTCTTTTGACAGCTATTATTTTTCTTCTTCGCTGGCATTGTGCTAGACTGGGCTTTTATAATCTCACTTTTCAAAATTTCCCAATCTTCTTGAGTTGTTTTTCCCTTGAGGATTCTCATCCATGGAATGCTTCCCAAGCTCTCTTAAAGTCCAAGACTCTAGGTTGACTGTTCTATTGCTTATGCTTGCATAATGTTGAATTCCAATATTGCATTGTCACTCCCCCCCCAAGGTTCCTGTGATTTCAACACCTATCATTTTATGAAATGACTGATTTAATTTAATATCCAATTAGAAAACATAGCATCATTTCAATTAATTCATTTTATTAAGAATGCTGGTATGTCAAAGGAACAGTGTGGAGAAACTGAGGTTCCAATGTCATTTCAGCTACAAGCTATTCTTCTGCAATTAGGCTGTTGTAGAGACTATGAAGAAAATGCACAGGAACTTGAAGCATTTGAGCCCTCAAAAAGCACCACATAGATAAATGCAATCTCACTTGTTATTAATAGAGGTGATCCTTTTCTTCTAGTACAGCTTTGTTAGCCTTTAAAATATGCAATACTGGGACACAGGGATGATTTTTGTATTAAAATAGCACCTTAGCCAACTGCTATTTCCTTCAATGAACTGATATATATGAGGAAAAGCAGGTAAGAGTTCTCCCTGTCTTGTGGGTATCTGAAATATTATTAATTTTCCTGATTCTAATCTGCAGATGTTTGAACTGGCTTTAGAAAAGGCAAGAAAGAAAGAAAATATTGCTGGTGCATGCGAGAAAGTCAGAAATTTACAAAAAAAAATCTCAATACATGTTTCACTGATTCTAGAAGTGCAGGGCCATTGACTGGGTCAACAGTGTCAAGCTATGGAATGTGCTTAAGAAACTGAGAATCCCAGAACATCTCACTGTATTCATGCAAAATTTATATTCAGGTCAGGAAGCTACGCTTTGGACGGAGCATGGTGAAACAGACTGCAGGTTGACAAAGGAGTGAGACAAAGCTATACACTCTCCCCTTAAACATATATGATGAATATGTATTAAGGGAAACTGAATTGGAAGAAGATGAGCAGGGTTTTAAAACTGAAGGAAAAAACATTAATAACTTGAAAGAGTATTGACATTTTTCAAGTTTGGTGTTGGAAAAGACTTCTGGAAATACCATGGATAGCCAAGAAAACAAATGGATTAATGACCAACTTAGCCCAGAGTTTTATTAGATGCATAAATCACCATACTTTGGAAATATTGTGCAAAGATCTTAGAAAAGGCAAAAGGAAAAGAGAGGACAACTAACAGCAAGGTGGATGGACTTGGGTTACAGTGGTGATGGGTGCTAGAAGACCTCAAGCCCAAAGAATGACAGAACATCCAGGAAAAAAAATCTATGTGGTCATTAAGAGTTAACACTGATTTGATGGTAAATAATCAATTTAGGCCAATGCCTTTTTTCAATATAAATTAATCTGTGATTGATTTTCAGTATTATCAAAGATATTGCAGCTTTTATCTCTATTCTTACACATTGTTCTATCTACATCAGAGTTGGGAAAAATTCAATTTAAAAAAAGATAAAAATGACACTTTAATGGTCATTTAAAAATATAATTTCTGAGTATGCCTTCCTAAATAACTGTTGGTTATTTATTTAGTGTTAAGAACATAATTTTTTTTTAAAAGAATGATTTTCCTTAGACAAATACAATGGCAAAATAAAAAAATGTTGAACTTTTTGGGTATGAGAGACAAAACTCTAAATATGAAGCGTTGATGACCAGGAATTAGGGGTCAGTATTAATTATGAATACATATAGATGGCTTCTCTCTCTTTGGTCACTTGTAATCCTGGATTCAGGGTCAGGAAAGGATAGCAAGGACAATACCCAATGTCCTAACCCACCCAAGAACATACGATATCTTTAAGTAACACTCAAATGAGAACATGTTTAGCTAATTCTGCTTTCTCCCTTCTTATCTACAGTATGGGT
>NW_015396065.1:0-3950 GCF_001527695.2 Protobothrops mucrosquamatus
TTTGTTGCCCAGACCCAGAATGGACTTCCGGAAGCAGCATCCACACAGAGGACCGGTTGTTCACATATTTGAATCCCATCACTGGAGAAGAGACAGTTTTCTAAATGATTGCAGGATCTTTACAAAAGTACAGAGAAACACTGAATTATTAGATAAAAGTTATGCTTTCTTTGGGTGGTTACTAAGCCTTGGGGAAAACTTCATCCCTCTGAAGTTGCCCTAAATAAAGAAAAGAATATTGCTTTTAAGGGAGAAAAATCCCCTGGCTGTAAATATAGTTGCTTAAATAAACTTGATTCATTATTCAGAGAAGAATAACTAATCATTATCTATAGATTTCTTGAAGGAAATTCCTTTTCTTCATTATACAAAATGGTACAAGTATTTATATGCTAAATGGTGGATTTTAAAAAATCTCTGCCATCCATATTTTACACAAAATGGAGATTTATAAGGTGAATTTATAAGAAGGTTAGAGAAAACTCAGTCAAGGGTATGCTACTCTTTTAAAATTTATACTCTTAAAAAAATGACAATATTAAGGCAGACAAGGTATGCTCAGTGTTGACCACAACTATAAATACTTCTAAAATGTTTGTTAGGTTTTACAATATATGTCTTACATATGGATTCCTTGGCTCAATTTTAGCCAATATATCAGTTGTTTGTTACTGAAAAGATAGCAGGTATAGAGGGTTGACTAGGCTTATTAGGCAAAATAAGGTGGTCATTTCAGTAAATTATTTGAGGTGTCCTGACAGGAAAGCTAATTCTTTCAGTCATTTTTTATATTTATGCATACAATTTATGATAGGAAAGGAGCACACCAACCAGAAACATCATTTTTGCCCAGGTGTACAGTAAGCAGAAAGATTAGTTAGTAGCAGGGATTGATTGGTTCAGTTCAGATCTAGATCAGGACAGTTATACTGATTAATGGCTAATATTAATGAATGCCGAAGACACTAAAAGACAAGTTGATAAAAAGCAAAAGTTACACTGTACGTGGGATGCTGATCTGTTCTCCAGCCGTTTTATTTTTATTTTGGTTATATTTGTTTTTAACTGTTGTTTTAATTGTTTTAACTGGTTGTTTACTGTAGGCCACCCAGACTCAAGCTTATGAGATAGGCAGCTCTATACATCTGATAAATAAAATAAAAAAACATGATGTTCTCACAAGAGGCAGATTAGCCTGTAAAAGGTATGCAGGTATGGGAAACATCTAAAAAGGGACCCTTCCTAGTTTCTTGGACTATAACGGTGATGGGGAGAAACATATTATCCAACTTGCAAGATTCTGTTACTATAGACTTAAATTAAGGAAAATTAATCTAGCTAGTCAGGCTTCCTATCTGATTTGTCATCCCTCTCAGATGAGCTAATTCTGTTTTATTGTAAGGCTACATTAACATAATTTTGCAAACTTGAAAGTACAAATCTCCTACTATCATTTTTAACAGGCTGATCAAAAATTGGGCAGGTCTCTCCTAAGTTTCTGTTTCCTTTGTCTGATTGTTCTCTAAGCAGCATTTCTTCCCCTTCTCCCCTTCCCACAACATCATTCCCACATACCATTACGGGGCTATCTCTCTAGGTTAACATCAATGTTGCAATATATGTATATGGAAATCTTTTTTGTTTATGAATAGATAAACCCCCTTTTTATGACCTGTAATTCCTTAATTTGGAGTAGAATCAGGGCAACTACATGGAGCTGGCCGGATGCCCTTCCTGATGCAGATTTTTTTTTCTTTGTGCCCTAGGAGAGAAATAGCTGCTGCTACCTACCACTAGGTCATCACACTGTTATATGTTTATGGATAGATATAGATTACATATACATATATAGCTTTTTCTTCTGAGATTTAAACCTATTTTAGGGAATTTAACATAAGGGCTCCAATTAATAGATTTAAACAAAGCAAAACACAGGTTCCCTTATCTTTATTGTTTAATGATCCTAGCCTTTAAGTTATGATAAGTTAAAGATATTCACATATACCTTTTGTTATTATGCAGAATGAAATATTTTCTTCTTTGGGGCCTGTGATTGCAGTACCCTTCCAAGGAGAAATTAGCCTTGTCTCTTCCTCCTTTCTTTCATTCTGGAGAAACAGACTCTGAAAAAGTGGAGGAGGAGGTAAAGCATAGATAAATGTAGTATTTTCTTTTTGAAGTCTTATCCCTTATTTTCCCAACCTTCATTGAATGCCTGACTATATCCCCACTAGAATATATCAGTAATGAGAGCTTGCTTACTTACTTACTCCTGTGAGCAATTTTCTTCCAGATTGCTGCAGTATATACAAGCTCCTGGATCACATCTAATGTTGTATTTCATTAGGTTCAATATATGTTGTCCAAACATCACTAAATATATTTGCCTTATAATTGATGATCCCTATAATCCTTATAGAAGCTGATCAGTCACAGATGGATGGACAACTCTACAGATGTCAGTTCCAACCTTTAGAACACTTTAGGAATAGAAAATACAACAGCTGACTTTCTATTGTTCTTAAGAAGAATATATTTTTACTTTGACATAAAGTCAGTAATAACTAGTTTTTTTTGTTCCTCTACAGTTCAATTTAAAAATGAACACTTTTTATGGTCCAAAATATTTAAGATTAATTTTTAAATATAGGATTCATATACTTAAAAATCTACAAATATCCTTGTTTTGTGATTATCCCTTCTTATATAAAAAATTATAAACCTTAATTTAAAATAGGAAAATGTTTTCTCTTACTACAGAGTCCAAAGAAAGGATTGAGTTCAAGGCAAGATTCAGTTCAATGTTTATCTAAAAAGCCACATACTTCAAAAAGACAAAAGAAAAAAGACCCCACAACACGACAACCTCTTTCTGGTCAATTCATGTAAGCTTAGTTTGTTCCTTTGCTATGTGCCTGATTTTCCAAGAAAATTTTCCATTGGAAAAAGCATGTTGGACAAATGCTTCTCCAAATTTTCAACTAAGTTACTCCAAAGCTAATAAATATTCATTGGATAAATTTTAAATAAGGCAGAAATTATTTAGGATTATGAAATTCTTTGTTGTGGAATATGTTCCTTTTAAAGACCAGTAAAAAGAGTGAGAGACACAGGAAGGGCAGGCAGGCAGGCAGGCAGGCAGGCAGGCAGGCAGGCAGGCAGGCAGGCAGGCAGGCAGGCAGGCAGGAAGGAAGGAAGGAAGGAAGGAAGGAAGGAAGGAAGGAAGGAAGGAAGGAAGGAAGGAAGGAAGGAAGGAAGGAAGGAAGGACATAAAATTTGCTAAAGCAAATTGAGACCAATCTTATTAAGACTGTTTCCATCTTAGTGATCTATATCTTCTTATACATCATATAGCTATCACTCTAGCAATATAAATTTTTCTTCATAGATCACATATCACCACAGTGATGGCTAGATAAAGCTATAAAATTCTATTAAACCACTGATAGGAAAATGACTCATGTTTCCACTACAGAACACCATTTTTTCCAAGCAACAGGGCTTAATTTCAGGTTAATGTGCCTAGAATTTCTATCTTCCATTTATGTTGGTTAGTAATTCAAAATATATACTTTCTATTCTCATTCTTACTGCCTTCATTTTTTTAATGAGGTAATGTATATGAGACAGGATTCTTAAAGACGACATGGATTTTACATCACATCCTTTAGGACAATTTTCTCCAAATAGAAATGTAATAATTAAACTACTAGTCTTACTATAAACAAGCTCTCTTACTATAAACAAGCTCTCCGGAGGATCTGGTCCACGACTCGGCGGAAAATCAGGCGGCGGCTTGGGAGACAACTGCCGCCGCAGCATTGGACCGAGTCGTGCCTTTGCGGCCTCTGACCCGACGTAGATCTCGATTGGCTCCCTGGTTCACCGAGGAGCTGAGAGAGATGAAACGTCGGAAAAGAAGCCTAGAGAGCAGTTGGAGGGCCAGCCGA
>NW_015396065.1:5336-8799 GCF_001527695.2 Protobothrops mucrosquamatus
CCCTCTGGAACGAACTACCCCCCGAGATCCGGATGATTCCGGATCTCCTTACTTTCCGCCGCGCCCTCAAGACATGGCTTTTCCAGCAAGCGGGCCTGACCTAGGGAGGATTTTACTTAGGGATGATTTTAAGTATAATTTTAATTGGAATACAGCTTCTAATATTTGGTTTTTAATTTGGTTTTATAGGGGTTTTTATCTTTGTATTTTACATTTGTATCTGTTTTAATATGCTGTGCACCGCCCTGAGTCCTGCGGGAGAAGGGCGTTATATAAATTAAATTATTATTATTATTATTATTAAAAGTAAATTGTCATTCCATATCTTTACTTTAAAAAATCACATGACCTCTTAATGTGGAGAAATGGGAAACAATTATTTGATACTATCTAATAATCTAACATTTAAAAAAGGAGGATATGGTACAGTGTGCCTAAAATATGCCCTTTTGAATATAATGGCATAGTATTCCTAGAATAGGGGTAGGCAACCTTGGCTCTTTTATGACTCGTGGACTTCAACTCCCAGAATTCCTGAGCCAGCCATGCTGGCTCAGGAATTCTGGGAGTTGAAGTCCACGAGTCATAAAAGAGCCAAGGTTGCCTACCCCTGGCCTAGAATGATTCCATGCATTTCAATGTTGATATTATTCAAGAACAATTTGATGCAATCAATGACCTCGCTAGGAAAATAACCTAAGATCATTGCCAGCAATGTTTTTTCTAGTCAGCTCATTCTTCTCTTAACAAATGTGGTGAAACTGTTTGGCTTTGAGTGAATCCATCAACCTAGAGGTAAACTCTAGGCTGCTTCAAAATCTTGGATATCATCCAGTTTCATAATGATTAGTTTACATTCACTAGATAAAGTGGAAATAATCAGTGATGGAAATATCCGCTTTTGCTCCTGTTTCCAAGCTATTATGAAAATGAAATTTCATTCTCAGAATGACAAGTTGCTTTGCTCTGGTTAAAAATAAAAGTCTGCTCTATCCCCAAACACATCATTTTCTGTTCATGTAGATAGGATCTTTAATTACCAGCTGCTGTAAATGATCTTCTTATGATGATTAGCTACCAAACCCTGAAACATCATTCATCTTACTGCCCTCTGTGTTCAAATAGTCCACCTGTTTTTGATTAGTCAAACTAACAAACCCTACCTACATAAAGCTTATTTAGATTATATCGTACAGCTGCTCATTGCTTCAATTCTATAATGTTAGCAACAGTATCATGTAAAAAAGATGTTGAGACTCTAGAAAGGGTACAGAGAAGAGCAACAAAGATGATTAGGGGACTGGAGGCTAAAACATATAAGGAACGGTTGCTGGAATTGGGTATGTCTGGTTTAATGAAGAGAAGGACGAGGGGGGACATGATAGCAGTATTCCAATATCTCAGGGGCTGCCACAAAGAAGAGGGAGCCAAGCTATTCTCCAAAGCGCCTGAAGGCAGGACAAGAAGCAACGGATGGAAACTAATCAAGGAGAGAAGCAACCTAGAACTAAGGAGAAACTTCCTGACAGTTAGAACAATTAACCAGTGGAACAACCTGCCTCCAGAAGCGGTGAATGCTCCAACACTGGAAGTTTTTAAGAAGAGACTGAACAGCCACTTTTCCCAAATGGTATAGGGTTTCCTGCCTGAGCAGGGGGTTGGACTAGATGACCTCCAAGGTCCCTTCCAACTTTATTATTATTATTATTATTATTATTATTATTATTATTATTATTATTATTATTATTATTATTATTATTATTATTATTATTATTATTATTATTATTACTATTATTTTGCTAGTTATTACATGGAATCCATTTTCTTTACAACTTCTGTGACTGAAATATTTTTTTAAAGTCAATACTCAGACTCATTAAACATTATAATCTGGAAGATTCTGACCAGTTCAATGTTCAATGTTTAAATAGTAAATTTTCTCCAGATTGTCTGTTATATAACAGTTGATTTGGTCTAGCAGTCAGATTACGGGAATGGAAACAGTCTCTAGTTCTAAGTCATACTTGGCCATTAAATTCAGAGTTAAAGTGAACATCTCACTGTTGCTAAGCTGCTATTTGGTTAAACAAGTCAAGTGAAATAAGCCACAATCTTCAGCCCAACCTACTCTTATGTACATTTCCAGGAACATAAAAATGGGAGGAAATTCCTTTATATACCACTGTCAGCCCAGGCACCACCTCCTGTTTTGTCCATGCCCACACACCCGAGTTTATTTTGCGGGTAGGGCTTATATTAGGAGCACGCTAAAAAATCAGGCTAGGTCTTATTTTGGGTAAAACATGGTAAGTGTTCTTGGAAGAAGCAGTTCTACCTTTTTGTAACTTACTGATGTTTAACAGTCTGAAATAGTCTTACTGTATCCATTTTTCAAAAAAAGATTCACGAGTTTTGGACAACTCAGCAGCAGAAGCACACTACCTTCTTCAAGTAACTAGGACATTTATGGGCCTAAACCTGAAAAAAATATACAGCTGTTTTAATGAGCTGGGTGAATTTGTCTGCATACAGATTCTGAGAAGTTCCTACAACAGGGAGCTTAAAGGAAGGTGTTATAAGCCCAGAGTGTCTGGAGCACATATATGGGATATGTAGTTATTCAGGTGCAAAACTATACAAAAGACCAATCTAAATGACTGACTATTACTGGAGGTTATTTACAGTGTGGCAGAAAAAACCTTTTAAAAAGAAAGATTAAAAATAGTGTTTAGTGTTTGCTATTAATCAAATTATTCTACAGCTGTTTCTTATTCAGATAATTAAGCCCTTTTCAGCCTTAATGTTTACTAAATTCAAAGTGAGAGCCAATTTGATATAGTGGTTAAGGTATCAGGCTAGAACAGGAGACCATGAGTTCTAGTCTTACCTTAGGCACAAAGCCAGTTATATGATCTTGGACCAGTTACTCTCAGCCCTAAAATATGCAATGGCGAACTACTTCTGAAAAACCTTGCCAGGAAAGCTGCAGGGACTTGTCTCCAAGAATTAGACAGAATTGAAGGGAAGGGGGGGAGTTCAAAGCACTTTTGTGTTTGTGTTTACACATTATGCTATGTCAGGGTTTTCTTTCCATTAATTTCTTAAACAAATCATTTTGGATTAGTTTACCCATAATAATACGCAATAACAGATGGGCAAGTTGCTGCCTCAAGTCTGCTTTTTACAGCTCCTTTTATATCTGTTGCACTGAAAATAATAATCTCCCACTACTTTGAATTATGAAATCCATGATCATATAAGCCAAAACTGAATTAATAGAATTTTAAAAATAATGATGCATTATCCATCTAATTCAATCTTCACCCTGCCCTTACCCCAAACCATTAAGTGCATCTTCTCTCCACCAGAATGTAGTCATTACACCAAGTAAAAAAGAAAATTATATTATGGCTTAGCATTACATGTGAACTACTGTAGGCTTATGCATCATAAGCCTGCTGAA
>NW_015396065.1:16665-18878 GCF_001527695.2 Protobothrops mucrosquamatus
TATGGCCTATATAATTAAAATTTCTCTTAAAAACCCCACTAAAATTCCCTAGGCCAATCCCGCTTGTTGGAAGAGCCATGTCTTTAGGGCGCGGCGGAAGGAGGGGAGATCCGGGATCACCCGGATCTCTGGGGGTAGTTCATTCCAGAGGGTGGGGGCTCCCACCGAGAAGGCCCTCCCCCTGGAGGTCGCCAGCCGGATACAGTATATACAATTTTATGGATAGGCTGCATGAGCACACAGAGGATGTGAAAGCATCAAATATCTTTCTGGACCTATTTATTGCAAATACCAGAAGACTGCAGTAAATCATATAAAAGATATGTTTATTGTACTGCTCTTTGTTACAATGATAATAAAGCAGACATGTTAACATGTTAAAGCTAAATTTCAGGTTAATTACCCTATAGTAATTGAACTGTATTCTCACATAAAAGCGAGAATGGGCATTAACAACAATAGAATACTATTGTGACAGTATTTTTTCCACTTTGATGCCCTTCCTGGAGATTTTATCATCTGGCAAAATCTAGAACACATACTGTATCTTCTGTATAATGGTCAAAGACCTATGAAACAGTCTCTCCTCTGAGATCCAAAGAGCCCCTATCCTTTTAGTCTTGCAGAAAGCTATGAAGTGTTGACCATCCCTCCAAGCACTGGGTTTGAATGGTTGAGCTCAGCAAATATTCATCTGGAATGATGTTATTATAATGCAGTGGCACAAAGTCTGATGATGTGCTACTGTCTTATTTTTACATTTTATTGCTCTTGCTATAAGACATTCTGGGTTATTGTATATCAGATAAGTGACCACATAAGTCCAATAAGTAAATATATAAATAAAGTTCTGAAGTATCTCCTGTGAACCGAATCCAAAGCATAGTCCTAACTGGATCCTCATTGCCTCTTATTCCCTTTTCCTGATTTGCTGTTTCATTTCTCCCCTTTTTTCTACATTTTTTACTTTAAAACAAAATATTTTTTTAAAAGAATTGTGGTATGATCACTGGTGTAAACCATAATAACATGTTGCAATATATATATTTACCCCATTTCTTTCATGCCAATAAAACTGGTGGCTCATAAACATACAATTTGTGTATAGTCACACAAATCCCCAGACTATATTTTTAAAAAGAAAAACACGCCATCAAAATTGCTAGTTTCTACCTAAACTGAATGCAGCTATAATCAGAGCAAAGATTACGATAAAACCAGAGTCTTTCAAACAGTAGATAACTAGTAAAAAGCATACAGTTCAACTTGTAGTGAAATTGGTAAATGCTGCTACAATGTTCAAGGTTTCAGTTACTGCCAGTACAACAAAAATTAGGAATATAACTACCAGAGATAAAAAATTAACCACAGGGCGATGATGATGATGATGATGATGATGATGATGATGATGATGATGATGATGATGATGATGATGATGATGGTCTTACTACTTCAGGCCTAATCAATGAATCTTAAGTAGAATGATAGTAAATTGATTGAATAAAGCAGAACTTTTTCATATACAAAGTTTTTTTAAGTGAAGCTTGACCCATATAATCTACATGGATATGCCGATTTAGTTTCCACTGCAATTGCCTTATTCCATGATGTTTATGCAGCTGTCTAGTCTTGACATCATTTGACCTGTAAACACTTGAAAAATATTTCAAACATTCTTCAGACTTTGCTCGAGGACAGTGTCCCTTTGCTGTTCACTAAAGCAGCCTTTCTTTTTTCAGTCTTCTGCAGGCATCTGGAAAAAATGATGCTGTGCCTTTAAAAAGTTGATGCTGTCAAATTAATGTAATTCTGGAAAGTGTTACCTCTTGTTTTCCTTGTCTAGGGCAGAAGTCTTTTTTAAAAAAAAAGAAAAGAAAGAAAGGCTGCTTAAGTAAATAGCAGAAAGGTGCTGTGCTCACTCAGGTTCAAAGTGCTTCTTCCAAATCACATTTGAAAATGTTTATAGCACTTGCCATAAGTCTCACATTTGTTGCAGGTTTCCTATTCAGGAGAGATCTGATCTCAAAGGGGTAATAATAACACACATAGAAGGGAAGTCACCTTGGGTGTGCAAATATAGCCACAGCAAGATTCAGTCACAGCCTCTTTTGTACCTAGCAGAGGCCACAGCTTGAGAACTGGGTATGTCTTTAGGTCCTAGCCAGGGTGGTCCATGACCAAGTGTGAAGACTGTTAATCAGACAACTGGGATA
>NW_015396066.1:0-3394 GCF_001527695.2 Protobothrops mucrosquamatus
CGGAGTCCTAGTGGACAATCACTTAAATATGAGCCAGCAGTGTGCTGCAGCTGCCAAAAAAGCCAACACAGTGCTAGGCTGCATTAACAGAGGGATAGAATCAAGATCACGTGAAGTATTAATACCACTTTACAATGCCTTGGTAAGGCCACACTTGGAATACTGCATCCAGTTTTGGTCACCACAATGTAAAAAAGATACTGAGACTCTAGAAAGAGTAAGAGAAGAGCAACACAGATGATTAGGGGACTGGAGGCTAAATCATATAAGGAACGGTTGCTGGAATTGGGTATGTCTAGTTTAATGAAGAGAAGGATGAGGGGGGACATGATAGCCGTGTTCCAATATTTCAGGGGTTGCCACAAAAAAGAAGGAGTCAAGCTATTCTCCAAAGCTCCAGAGGGCAGGACAAGAAGCAACAGATGGAAACTAATCAAGGATAGAAGCAACCTAGAACTAAGGAGAAACTTCTTGACAGTTAGAACAATTAACCAATGGAACAACCTGCCTCCAGAAGCAGTGAATGCTCCAACACTGGAAGTTTTTAAGAAGAGATTGGACAGCCATTTGTCCAAAATGGTGTAGGGTTTCCTGCCTGAGCAGGGGGTTGGACTCGATGACCTCCAAGGTCCCTTCCAACTTTATTGTTATTATTATTAAGTGCTGAAGTGCAGTCACTGGAGAAGTGACACGATGGCCACAAATTTGTGAACCAGGTATATGTCTGCTGTAATAATTATGAAGGCCTAGTGAACAAATGGTAACCGATGACTTCCTATACAACTGAACATCCCAAAGGTCCTCTGTTGGAATACATGTTAGAATGTATTTTGTATTGCAACAAGTACCAAATTATTCAGCCAGTAGATGGCAGTGCTTAGTTTGCATCTATACTTGTAATCTATGGTTCTGTTTGTTCTGAGTTTCCTGTGACAGTTGAAACCTTAAGCAGCAAGGCCCATGGTGACTATACACTTTCATTTTCATTTTATCTGTATGGCCATGTAACCATCCTCTGCTACCAATCTGTATGGTTATATAATAACCCTCTGCTACCAGTTCTATATAATAAAACAATTTCTACCATCCTCAATAGTTATATTTTTTTTTTTAAAGTGCTTGCTTAAGCACAGTTAAACCTGGTTACTATGCTGATGGGGCTCCAATAGGAAATACTGTTCTTGTTAGCTAAACATGATAGTAAAAGAAATCAAAATCCCAGAAGAGACCAGTGGCAGATCAGTCCCATATTGTTGCCAAGAAAACAACACGTCCATAAAATCCGAAGGAATCAATCTTAATCTGAAGATGTTTTAAATCTTCCAACCAGCAGAAAATTACGGGCACCAATTTTAGAGCCTACACCAGCAGTTGAACAAAATCTGGGGTAGGAAGGAATATGTAGCTTCTCTTCTTTTACACCATGGAAGAAACCAGGCAGCCCTACTTGCTCCCGGCTTCTTCTCTGACCTGCCCTCAATTCACTTTCCAGCTGCTGCTTCAGGTCTGGGAAGAGCATGAGAACAAGCCTCTATGCCTTCGGCTGGTGAGGCATAGTGAGGCACTGGTGAGCTGGAAGAGCAAATTCCTCTGCCCCTCTCCTCAACATCCTTTCTAGCAATACTCGCTGGTTTTAACTCCTTTCACCCTCACCTGCTCTCCCTCCGGTTGGATGTCGGATCTCAGCCACCGCTGATGCCATTATTAGATTGACGGTTTTCCAGGCACTGGTGTTGTTTTAGAACTCTACTTTGTGACATTAGGCTGAAAATATGCTCATTTTGTCTCTGGAGTTTCTAAGGGTTTTTTTTTAATTAAAATGCCGTTTTCCTCTCTTAGCGACCACATCCATAACTTTTCTCCAGGACCATCTAATCCTAGTCTGTCCTTTCAGGTCTCGCAGAAACACCTTCATCGTCACTGGAACTGAGCCAAGAGCTTCCTTTGCAAGAACTAAACCAAAGGAAAGCATCCATGGGAGGAACACAATGTGTCATCAGGCTACAACAAAATGCACCTCCCTTAGGGATCAGTGGAGACTATTCCAGTTAGTTGTTCATATTAGGGCTGCAGGATAATGCCCCAAAACTACCTTTGTGACTGAGGGAAGCTGGAAGAGTGAAGCCTGACCCTACTTAGTTTCACAAGTTCAGCCAGGTGCTGCATCATAAAAGTTGATAAAGGTCTGTACGTGCAGCCTTAAACACTTGCCAGCTTCATCCCATTCATAGAAAAATGAAATACGGAACAAAACCGTGAAGCACCCACCCACATTGCTTCCAAACACATCTAGAGAAGAGATATTATTTTTCCATCTGCATTCTTGCAGGGCCTAAATCTCACTAGAGCAGTGGTTCTCAACCTGTGGGTCGGGACCCCATTTGGGGTCGATCGACCATTTCACAGGGGTCGCCAAGCAAGGCTGTCTGCCATTTTTTTGTCCGCCATTTTTTTCCTTTTCCGGCGGGTGCCTTACCTCCCTTGGGCTGGGCCAGCTGGTGGTCGGCCTGCTCCGTCTCTGCTGCTTGCCAGCTATGCCTCGGCCGGCGCAGGGGGCGGAACCACGCATGCACGGCGCTCCAGGGCAGGGAAAGTCCTCAACTTACGACCAGTTGGCTAGTCCTCAACTTACAACCAGTTTAGTCCTCGACTTACGACCGGTTTAGTCCTCGACTTACAACCGGTTGGGGTCACGGCATTAAAAAGGTTGAGAACCACTGCACTAGAGGATGGAATTCCTCTGAGCATCCTTCCTAATTTCCAGAGGAGTTTGATTCCAGCATTGAATATTCCCAGGCAGTTTGGGCAAAACATTTGGAGGGAGCTAGTCTGCAGAAAGCTGATTTAAAGATTCCTGCGCTTTAGTAGCTGGCTCTCAATTCCTCTCCCAGCCCCACAAAGGAGGCCTGGAGATCACTCACTTGCCCATAACTCTCACCTGCTGGCCTGGGACTCCTACCTCTTCTCACATCACAATCACATCAGGTCCTCACTTAATGACCCACGGGATCATGGAGTTGCAACAGTGACTGGAAACGCCAGGATTGCCCTCACTAAACGATGTGGTTTAAATCCACATGAAACTGGTAGGGGAGGCCATCCATCCTATGATACCCAATTATCTACAGGTAGTCCTCAATTTGCAACACTTCATTTAGTGACCATGTGACCAAAGGCATTGAAAAAAGTGGCACAACCATTTTTCACTTAAAGACCACTGCAGTATGCCCATGGTCACGTAATCAAAAGTCAGATGCTTGGCAAGAGGGAGTCTTGCACATGGGGCAATCACGCCTTGATCACCTCCTGTTTGGATTACTGCACTGGGCCACCCAGAAGCTTACAACTGGTCTAGAACACAACAGTGCACACAGTAATGGGAGCCCCTAGGATG
>NW_015396066.1:6500-8799 GCF_001527695.2 Protobothrops mucrosquamatus
GGAGGGGGCAGGAATGAGCCCTGCCAATTAAACATGCAAATGCCACTGGAACATGTGAGCACCCCATTTAGCATGGAGAGTGCCGGTGCAAAGCAGAGGAAGGTTTGCAAAATGGCAAGCTTCTTCCTTCCACCAAGGTTTAGAGCTGGTGGGAAGACGCCGGTGCCCCGAGAGCTTTCATTGCTCAGCCAACCTGCCCCCAGCATCGCACTGCCCAGCAATTGCAATTGCCCAAAGGCTGGACAGGGTCAGGAGTCAAGGTGGGGTAGGGTGGAGAAAGAGAGAATTGTTGAACTGAAGCAAGTGCTCTACAAAGGATTCACACACCCCCAAAGAATGCCCCCCTCTTCGGAGCGCAAAACATGTCCGGTCTATGCCATAAGCATTTTCAAGACTTTGATGGGTAGACACTTGGCTTGGCACAAAGGGTCTGAAGGGGGAATGGCATGGAGGAAAGCTTTGCCGCCACCACCACCGCCAGTAAGGTTCCCAGTGAGTCTGCTTTGCCAAGGTAGCTCAACTCCATTGCCACTTCTGCCATAGCTGAGCTCTGGGGAGCCTCCTCCTCCTGCTCCTCCTCTGCACTGGCTACTTCTTACGGCAGAAAGCATGGCACTGTAATCATGACCCAAAGCCTGGCATGAAAACTCAGGGGGGGGCGGGAACGCCGGGCACTGCTGCTGCTCAGGAACCAAAACGAGGCAACTGCTTCCAAGCGTAACTTCAGGGCGGGACCGCGGGACGGAGGGAGAGGGAGAGAGGGGAAGCACAAGTGCCTCTCTCTCTCACACACACACATACACACACACACACACACAAACACACTGAGTGGGGGAAGAGGGCAGGAGAGATGCGCCGATGGAGAACCAGCCGAATAGGAATGTCCGCAGTGTGTCAGCTGTGGTGGGGTGCCTGAGATGCAGTAGGCTCTTAAGGCAGCCGTGTTCATTTGTCCCATTCCATTCGGGCCGGTTCCTCCTCTTCTCGATCCCCGTAAGAGCAAGATAGAAAAACTTGTGTGTGGGGCGCGTGTGGGTGCTCGGACCAGATTAATGAATGAATAGACAGAAAGAGTGGGAGAGAGAATGAAAAAGAAAGAGAGAGAGAGAGAGAGAGAGAGAGAGAGAGAGAGAGAGAGAGAGAGAGAGAGAGAGAGAAAAGAGAGAGGAAAGAGAGAGAGAGGAAAGAGAGAGGGGGGAGAGGAAAGAGAGAGAGGGAGAGAAAAGAGAGAGAAAGAGGGGGGAGAAGAGAGAGAGAAGAAAGAGAAAGAGGGAGAAAGAGGGAGAGGAAAGAGAGAGAGGGAGAGGAAAGAGAGAGGGAGAGGAAAGAAAGAAAAAGGGGGAAAGAGAGAAAGAGAGGGAGGAAGAGGAAAGAGAAAGAGAAAGGGAAAGAGAGAGAGAAAGAGAGGGGGGAGAGGAGAGAGGGAGAAAGAGAGGAAAGAGAGAGGGAGAGAGAGATGGCACAGCAGCCTCTATTTCTTTTTAATTAAACTCTTCAATCAAGCTCTCCCCCTTCCTATGCACACTCCCAGAATGTTGCAGCTCCCAGTGTTTTCTTTCCTCTGGGAAACGGGTTCAAGTGGCTGTTTGAGTGTTTAAGGTTGCAGACCCCTGATCTATCAGAACCATGACATTAACATTATTTATGATTGACTTGGCATATAGAAGACCAGCAAAATTCAAGTTAAAATATTGATTTGTTTATAAAATTCACACATATACGCCCACAGAAACAGACATCTAAGAATTTAGATATTTCTTCGTTCATATGTGTACGTATATCAATCAGAATAGAGCTGGAAAGGAACCTTGTAGGAATTGTAGCCCAAGCACCTGCTCAAGCAGGAGACCCCATATCATTTCAGACAAGTGGCTGCTCAGTCTCTTCTTAAAAACCTCCAGCGATGAAGCTCCCACAACATCTAGAGGAAAACTGTTCCACTGGTTAAATTGTTCTCACTGTTAGGAAATTTCTCTTTACTTCCAGGTTGCTTCTCTCCTTGATTCCTTTCCACCCATTGTTCCTTATGTCGCCTTCTGCTGCTTTGGAAAACAAGTTGACTCCCTCTTCTTTGTGGCAGCCTCTCAAATATTGGAACGCTGGAATGCTGCTATCGTGTCATCTCCCATCTCCCAGCAGAAAATCACAGGCAGAAGTTTTAATCATGCAGCATAAGTGCAAAAACATTTGGAAACAGGAGGAACATGCAGCAGCAGCAGCAGCCGACATGTTTCAGCCTTGTTGCTTGCTCTGCTTTTACACCGTGGAGGAAAGCAGGCAAATCTACTTGCTCCCCCTC
>NW_015396067.1:0-2481 GCF_001527695.2 Protobothrops mucrosquamatus
GCGGTCTCGGAGATACCCAGGTCCGATGCCATGGAGCGCTTTAAATGTGGTAACCAGCACCTTGAAGCGCACCCGGAAGGCTACCGGCAGCCAGTGCAGCTCACGCAAAAGCGGTGTTATATGGGAGCGACGAGTCCCTCCCAACACCGCCCGCGCGGCCGCATTCTGGACTAGCTGGAGCCTCCGGATGCTCCTCAAGCATGACTCTAAACAGCTTGTTTTCTCTTCTTTCCCTTATTTTTTTTAGGAAATGTTTTCTTACCTTTCAACGGAGGTGAAAAAATTAGCAGAAAGCTACAACGAAAGACTGTTGGATACTCCGCACAATCCCATCTCACTAGGTACGGTTGGCTTCGTGGAATGAAATGCCTAAACCACTTTCTGATTTTTCCCTCCCAAATCAGTGTATGGTGTGTGGGTGTGGGTGGGTGTGATATGTCATATTCTGGGCAGAAGGACATTAAGACGCTGCACATGGGGTGACTTGGTGGCAGCCTTGCAATATTTGAGGGGCTACCCGAAGGAAGAGGGGGTCAACCTATGCCCCAAAGCAGCTGAAGGCAGGACAATGGGTAGAAACTAATCAAGGAGAGAAGCAACCTGGAATTAAGGAGGAAGTTCCTGACCAGTGAGGACAATTAACCGGTGGAACAGCTTGCCACCAGAAGTTGTAGGTTCTCCGTCACTGGGGGTTTTTAAGGAGAGACTAGACATTCATTGGTCTGAAATAGGGTCTGCTGCCTGAGCAGGGGGTTGGACTAGAAGACCTCTACGGTCCCTTCCAACTCTGTTGTTCTGTTTGTTACACATTTGCAGTTGTGCAGGAGAAACCGTGTCGCTGGTAGCTTCATTCCAGCTCAAGTATCACTGCTGGAAGGCCACTATTCCTGCCATTTGCCCATACTTTTCCAGTGCAAGTCCCAGTTCAACCATCATCTGATTTGAGTGATAAATGCACCGTTCATTTATCTGCCAGCTGATTGCTACTCAGCCTGTCCAGGGTGCCTCCTTAGCATCAGAAAGAGTTCACTTCAAAGAGGGTGAGGGTCTGCATGAAATGTGACACTCTGCATTGCCACTCCTTCTCAAAACAAGAAGCAATGGATGGAAGCGTATCAAAAAAAAAAAGAATCCCAGCCTAGCATTAAGGAGAAATTTCCCGACAGTTAGAACAATTAACCAGTGGAACTACCTGCCTCCAGAAGCTGTGAAGGCTCCAACCACTGGAAGTTTTTAAGAAGAGACTGGACAGCCATTTGTCCGAAACGGTATAGGGTTTCCTGCCTGAGCAGGGGGTTGGACTAGATGACCTCCAAGCTTCCCTTCCAATTCTGTTAGAGTGGGAATTTCAAAGCGGTTGTTGGTGATCTTTTAAGGGTTAAAGGGCTGGCCTCCAAATCCTTTGGGAGTTCTGCTAAGAGAGTGAGTGAAAATCCACTTTTTTTTTCTTTTCTGGAAAGAATAAAAGAAAAAAAAGAACATAAGGGCATAAGGCTGTGCTGCTGACTCTTGATCTCTTAATAATCGGTTGAGACGACGGCAGAATTAATATCTGCAGCGGCCAAAATGTGCTCAGGTCCCTGAAATATTGCATCTTTTTTTTCTTAAAAAGAAAGAAAGAAAAAAAGAAGGAAGGAAGGAAGGAAGGAAGGAAAAGAAGGAAGGAAGGAAGGAAAGAAAGAAAGAAAGAAAGAAAGAAAGAAAGAAAGAAAGAAAGAAAGAAAGAAAGAAAGGAAGGAAAAGAAGGAAGGAAAGAAAGAAAGAAAGAAAGATCTATTGCGCTTGCCTCTTTTTGTGCAAAATGAAAAAAAAGACATTTTTTTTCTACTTGCCCTCCTGAACGACATTCTGTGGAGCGCTTGAGATTCAAAAGGTGTGGAGTGTTGCTACACACACACACACACACACACACACGACACCTGCGTTTTTGTGTTTGTGTTTTCAGCCATGTCACTGAAACAACTAGACGAGCGAAACCCCGAAGCCGTCACGCAGCTCGGATCGATGCTTTTCACCAGACAAGTTTCCGGAGCAAGGTCGGTCCGTTTAATAACATTTGGATTCAGGAATATCTCGGTTCCTAGACTGGCTTGTGCCCCGGAGCCTCTTGTGAAAATCTGGGGCGGTGGAGCTGGGGGGTGGGGGGAGAAGGGACGGGTCTGTGTGAGTGGCGGACGAGCAGGCGCACGTTCGTGCCACCCTTTATTTGCGCAAGCGCCCGCTACTTGCGTAAATGGAAAATTGCACGTACACGCACACTCGCCTTGCCAGTTGCACCGGGGCCACGGCCTGGGGATTGGAGACCCCCTGCTTTAAATGGTCAAATGAACAAACAAACAAATGTTGGAGACCCCTGCTTTAACTGGTCAAATAAATAAATAAATATTGGAGACCCCTGCTTTAAATGGACAAACAAACAAACAAACATTGGAGACCCCTGCTTTAAATGGTCAAATAAATAAATATTGGAGACTCCTGCTT
>NW_015396067.1:10360-12437 GCF_001527695.2 Protobothrops mucrosquamatus
CACCTGGGGAGGGAGGGGAGGGCGAGGCAGGAGCTGCAAAAGGGGCCAGCAACTTTGCACCCCCACCCCCACCTGGGGAGGAGGGGAGGGCGCGGCAGGGGGTGCAAAGGGGGGGCCAGCAACTTTGCACCCCCACCCCCACCTGGGGAGGGAGGGAGGGCGAGGTAGGGGCTGCAAAGGGGGGCAGCAACTTTGCACCCCCACCCCCACCTGGGGAGGAGGGGAGGGCGCGGCAGGGGGTGCAAAGGGGGGGCCAGCAACTTTGCACCCCCACCCCCACCTGGGGAGGGAGGGGAGGGCGAGGCAGGGGCTGCAAAGGGGGGCCCAGCAACTTTGCACCCCCACCCCCACCTGGGGAGGGAGGGGAGGGGAGGGCGAGGCAGTGGCTGCAAAGGAGGGATTTGCACACACAGACACAGACACACACACACACACACACACACACAGAGGATTGGGTCCCCTAGATTCTTCAGCTCCGAAGGGCTTTCCATCTTCCTCTCCCTCAGGTGATGGGGCAGCCAGTGGTGGCGCAGGGCAGCTTCAGGAAAAATCAGTGCCTGCTCCCAAAAGCCAGGGGCGTTCAAATGCTTCCGTATTTTAGAACTAAAAAGTCCCCTTTTAAGCAGAAAAACTTTAGCTGAAGAAGTTCTCAGCCCAAAAAACCACAATCCTGGGCTGCATAAACAGAGGCATGGGATCAAAATCACGGGAAGCATTAGTACCGCTTTAGAAAGCTTAGTGAGGCCACACCTGGAATATACTGCATTCAGGTTTGGTCACCACAAAGTAAAAAAGATGTTGAGACTCTAGAAAGAGTGCAGAGGAGAGCAACAAAGATGATCAGGGGACTGGAGGCTAAAACATATAAGGAAAGGTTGATGGAATTGGGGATGTCTGGTTTAATGAAGAGAAGGACGAGGGGGGGACAGGATAGCAGTCTTCCAATATCTCAGGGGCTGCCCCAAAGAAGAGGGAGTCAAGCTCTTCTCCAAAGCGCCTGAATTTGCAGGACAAGAAGCAACGGATGGAAACTGATCAAGGAGAGAAGCAACCTAGAACTAAGGAGAAACTTCTTGACAGTGAGAACAATTAACCAGTGGAACCACCTGCCTCCAGAAGCGGTGAATGCTCCAACAATGGAGGCTTTTAAGAAGAGACTGGACAGCCATTTGTCTGAAGTGGTATAGGGTTTCCTGCCTGAGCAGGGGGTTGGACTAGAAGACCTCCGAGGTCCCTTCCAACTCTTCTTATTCCATTATCTGGAGGCACCAGGCTGGGGAAGTTACGGTAACAAGTCTTGAGTTAGGCTCCTGCTGATTTTTCTCTCCTGCTGCCTCTTCCTAGGAGCCTGGTCAATGGAACTTTTCCCGAAATAAAAGACAGAATGTTTTCTCACCTGCCTTCCTTACAGTTGCTGTAAGTATTAAAAAGGTGGATACGTTTGGGCTGTTCTCGTCACAGCAGGATGAGAAAGGTTTAGACCAGTGTTTCTCAACCTTGACCATTTTAAGGCATGTGGACTTCAACTCCCAGAATTCCACAGCCAGCAATGCTGGCTGTGGAATTCTGGGAGTTGAAGTCCACATGCCTTAAAATGGTCAAGGTTGAGAAACACTGGTTTAGAAGACAATGCTGTCCTTAGGGATGTGTGTGTGTGTGTGTGTTTGTGTGTGTGTATTTTCCTCCCCCAGTTTTTTATATGTGTGTGTGAGTGTCTAATTATATTAAAAATACAAATCCTGGGTAGCGCCATGCAATGAAAGTAAGGAAATTCGAACACCAGGATAATATCAGCACTTGTATTAAACAGTTTTTGGTTTGATATTATCCTGGTGTTTGAATTAGTTACTTTCACTCTGTGCGTGTGTGTGTGTGTGTGTGTGTGTGTATACATATACATATATGTATATACATACATACATATATATATGATAAAACCAATAAATATCGATCAACAAGAGGAAAGCAATAAATAGTAAAAAATTTAATGAGCCAAGCTTTCGTTGGGCCCACCCAACATCATCAGGGCTTTAAAAGTTGGCATTTTGACTGCTATACTGCAGTTCTACTTTTTTTA
>NW_015396067.1:14620-19157 GCF_001527695.2 Protobothrops mucrosquamatus
AAGGCTGCTGAATTCTAACTCGTTTACCGTCATAAGGGACGACGCCTTCAGTGGGCTTTTTCATCTGGAGTACCTGTAAGTCCACCTGCTTTTACTACATCGCGTGAAGAGTTAAAGGAATGAAGGTTTTGTTTGGGATCGTTTACAAGTAGCGACAGAAAACGTTTCTGCTCGATCGCTACTCGTGCCACGCCACAAATTCTGCCTTCTGCTGAAATTTGTGGCTGGAAGATGGCGGGTGCTGCCTCTTCGCAACCCCAACCTCCTGACACTTCACATCTGCAGATGTTCTGGTGTCTGTGTGTGTGTGTGTGTGAGAGAGAGAGAGAGAGAGAGAGCAAGGATAGGATCTTCTAATCCAGGGGTTCATAATCCTTGGCCCACTACCGGGCCTTGAGCCATTTGGAACCGGGCCACGGAAGTGGCAGGTGAGCACCTGTTTGTGTGCATCTCCACTCGCGTAAGCAGCAGGCAAGGGGATGTGCACGCAATCTGTTTGCACAAGCAATATGTGTATGTGTGTGTATGTGTGTATGTAGAATAAAAATAAGAATAGAATAGAACAAAACAGAAAATAGGAATACGAATAGGAATAGGAATTAGAATAGAATAGAATAAAATTAGAATAGAATAGAATAGAATAAGTGAAGAATAGAATAGAATAGAATAGAATAGAATAGAATAGAATAGAAGGGAATAGGATAGAATAAGTGAAGAAGAGAAGGGAAGAGAAGAGAAGAGAATAGAATAGGAATAGAATAAGAATAGAATACAATAGAATAAATGAAGAGAAGATAGAATACAGAATAGAATAAGTGAAGAATAGAATAGAATAAGAATAGAATAGAATGTGAAGAAGAGAAGGGAAGAGAATAGAAAATAGAATAGAATAAGTGAAGAATAGAAGGGAATAGAAGAGAATAGAGAATAGAATAAGAATAGAATAGAATAAGTGAAGAAGAGAAGATAGAATACAGAATAAAATAAGAATAGAATAGAATAGAATAAGACTAAACTAGAATAGAATAGAATATCTTTATTGTCATTGTATAACTCACAACGAAATTAAGTGCTGTCCACAGTGCACACTACACACAAGTAAAAACCACAAATAAGAACATACATTATATACACATATCCTTCACATTGTGCTGCCCTATGTATACGTACATGGCGTGTGCATATGTGCATTATCTATGTCTATGGGTAGCTATATACTTTCTTTTGAGAACAGACAACAGAATTTCATTTTTAATGCGGGCCAGGCTGCCCACAGTAAAAACAACAAAGCAATAAAAGCTACCTTATCTACTTTATCTATCCTAAAGGGTCAGTAATTCTCCTCCTTTACATTTTCTCTGTTCTTTGCTCTTGAACATCCTGCAGTTCTGGTGGGTTTTTTTTTTCTTTTTTTCTCTCTCTTAACCTCTTCTTTTTTTATGCCTCTTTATCCCTCTGCACAGATTTATCGAAGGGAATAAAATTGAAACCATTTCGAGGAACGCTTTTCGTGGTCTTCGAGACTTGACTCATCTGTAAGTTGTTGTTTTTAATACTAATTTATTTCTTGCTTAAAACTGAACATTCTGTTATGTTCACATACATGTAGTCCTCAACTTATGACAGTTTGATGACCATTCAAAGTGAAAAAAGTGACTTATGACCGTTTTTCACTCTTAATGACCCTCGCAGTTTCCCCACAGTCACCTGATCAAAACTCAGATGTGCTCGGCAGCTGATTCATATTTATGACGGTCGCAGTGTCCCCAGGGTCACGTGATCTCCTTTTGACCAGCAAAGTTGGGGGGGGGGAAGCAGGATTGCTTAACAACCAGGTTATTAACTTCTCAGCTGCAGTAATTCATTTAACAACGGTGGCCAGAAAGCTCACAAAATGGGGAAAAACGCGTTTAACAAATGTTTCACTTAGCCACATACATTTTGGGCTCAATTGCGGCCGTAATGCGAGGCCTTCACCTGTATTACCTGGGCAGGGCTAGGCAACCTTGGCTCTTTTATGACTGGTGGACTTCAACTCCCAGAATCCCTGAGCCAGCATGGCTCAGCATGGAAACCTCTCCCTTTCCGCTCAGCATGGCTGGCTCAGGAATTCTGGGAGTTGAAGTCCACGAGTCATGAGGGGGCCATAGTTCCCCCATGCTGGCTCAGGAATTCTGGGAGTTGAAGTCCACAAGTCATAAAAGGGTCAAGGTTGCCTACCCCTGGGTTAGTGCATTGGATACGTAGCTGTAAACTAACCAGCAATGTCTAGATTTTGCGTGTCAAACTCAGACCGACAATAAACTTTGTTTGGAGTCAGGTTTTGGAAGGCCTTTAGGTCAGGTTTTCAGCTCTCTGTCCCTCAAAGATCCTCATCAGCCTTTCCAAAATGGGTTTTGTAGTGCTTATTGACATTTTTCCCCCCTACTGTAATAACATTCCTAGGCAGCTATGTCTTGTCTGTAGCTAATCAGTTTTGAACTGGAACAATGGATCTAAGTGGATTAAAAGGTTTTTATGATTTCTTAGGCAGTATTTTGATCAGATCTCTGCAGAACCTCAGAAATTAGTTATCCGTTAAAGATTGGACAGCTAAAGGACTAATGAAAATGCATCAAAATTTTATCGTTCAAGACATGCTGTATAAGATAATATGTGATGCGATGTTCTTTAAAAAAAAAATATCCCAGTGGATTCCCAGTGTCGGACCTTCTGAAATGTTTGGGATTTCTGTCCCACTTTAAAAGTTGTTACTAATTTTGTCCATAAATCCTCTTTATTTTCTACATCAACACTGGGACTGGAGAACCTGCCATTGGTTCTCATTAATAATAACATCCCTGTGAGCGTGACTGAATTCAGTTTCTATCTACACGGCCTCAAATGGTTTTCAAAATTATTGCAACGTCTAACTTTGCTTTTTCCAGCTCTCTCGCCAATAACCAGATTAAAGCTTTGCCAAGGGACATCTTCAGCGATTTGGATTCTCTGATCGAACTGTAAGTAAATTGTAATCCGCGTTGTTGTTGCTTTGTGGATTTTAACCTTGATCTCAGCATTCGGAATTTTTATTTTAGCTGTTTGGACTTGAAATTGGGGATAACGAGGAACTTGTTTCTTCTCATTCATTGGCTGAGTCTGTGCTTGATTTAAATGCTTTTCCTTTGATTAATGTACTTATTTGAAATATATCAATATTGCTAGGATGTACCATGTCATCCCCATGGTCATGGGATTAAAATTTGGATGCTTGGCAACTGCCTTCTTGTGGCAAATAAATAACATCCACAACAGAAAGCACTTTTATTAATTAAGCTTCATCGACAAACAACGTCTTTCAGCACCTCGTCTTTAAAAATCCCTTCCTGTTACTTCTTATTTCTTGTCCACTGTAAAATCTGCACCGTTTTGCGTATTTCTAAACGAAAACTTAACAAGGATTGGTTGACGTTGGGTTCCAACGTCTTTGCGAGAAAAATGCCTTTCTTTTTTAATGTGTTCTCAGAGACTTGAGGGGAAACAGGTTTGAGTGCGACTGCAAAGCCAAGTGGCTGTTTTTGTGGTTAAAGATGACAAACTCCACCGTTTCCGAAGTCCTGTGTGTTGGTCCGGCAGAATTTCAAGACAAGAAATTAAACGACGCCTTGAGCTTTGACGATGAATGCACCACTACAGGTATCTGGTGCATTGTAGTCGTAAATGAACGTTTGACTTCCCACGGGGCTCTTAGTATTTTGGGCACGGTAGTATAAATGCGCTGTTGTTTTAAATTGTCCCATTATTCTTCGCGTGGCTACTGATCGCAGATTAATCAAAAGGATGATATTAAGAGGTAATTGACTGAAGGTCTTGTGATGGGTCAGGTGTGAGTCATCAGAGAGAGGCTGGTAATGGGTCTTGTGTGATGGGGAGGTCAGGGTCATTGGAGGGTGTGAATTATCTTAGGCAAGGTTCAGAAATGAAAGGATTGGAGATAAAAAATGAAAAATATAAATTACAAGCATTTGCAGACAATTTGGTCTTTATACTAGAACAGGGGTAGGCAACCTTGGCTCTTTTATGACTCGTGGACTTCAACTCCCAGAATTCCTGAGCCAGCCATGCTGAGGGGAAAGGGAGAGGTTTCCAAGCTGAGCCATGCTGGCTCAGGAACTCTGGGTGTTGAAGTCCACCAGTCATAAAAGAGCCGAGGTTGCCTACCCCTGCCCTAAACTCTACTGAAGCTGTTTTACCCAGCCTGGTAACGAAATGTTCAGAAACCAACCCATAATAAGCTTGGAGACCCAACCTCCACCCTCATCCTCCACCCGAGCTACAGATATTTGCCACTATTTCCAGTAAGCGATCAACAACTTCCTGTATCCTGCCGAGTTCCATGGTAACATGTCTGTTTTCAATTAAATATGATTACAGATTTTGTTGTCCATCAGATTTTGCCCTATCAATCAGTGTCGATTGACACATTCAACTCTAACAACGATGTCTATGTTGCCATCGCACAACCCAATATGGAAAACTGCATGGTGCTAGAATGGGA
>NW_015396067.1:27281-28363 GCF_001527695.2 Protobothrops mucrosquamatus
TCTATCTATCTATCTATCTATCTATCTATCTATCTATCTATCTATCTATCTATCTATCTATCATGTATCATCTATCATTGCTATCCTATCTATCTATCTATCTATCTATCTATCTATCTATCTATCTATCTATCTATCTATCTATCTATCTATTTATCATCACTATCCTATCTATCTATCATCTATATTTATATCTATTAATAATTATATTAAAAATATGATCCCTGGGTATATCCAAAATTAAAACCAATAAGTAAACGCGAGCACCAGGGAGTGCAATAAAATAATTTAATGTTAAAATACCTAATAAAAACGCCTAGCTTTCGTCGGCATCTGCCGACATCATCAGGGCTTACAATGCCGGTCAGTGGGAGAGTTCCTCTTATAGATTGACCAGGGTATGCGCGCGACTCTTTGATCTCGTCATCGGGATAGATATAGATAGATATTTATATCTATATCTATATCTGTCTGTCTGTCTGTCTGTCTGTCTGTCTGTCTGTCTATCTATCTATCATCTATCTATCTATCTATCTATCTATCTATCTATCTATCTATCTATCTATCTATCTATCTACCTACCTACCTACCTACCTACCTACCTACCTACCTACCTATCTATCATCTATCATCACTATCCTTCCTATCTATCTATCTATCTATCTATCTATCTATCTATCTATCTATCTATCTATCTATCTATCTATCTATCTATCTATCTATCTATCTATCTATCTATCTATCTATCTATCTATCTCATTGTCCATCTTGAACACAAAGCGGAAGGATGAAGCTTGAGAGTTCACAAGGTTGATCCTGGATGGAACAAAACTGAGGCTGAATCTGGATGTTCTGCTTCAGATACCACGAAGCCCCCCCCCCCCCAGAAGGTAAGGAGGAAAACAGTTTGTGAAGAGGACGTGTAGCATCCGTGACAATCCTGCGGATGGAAGATGGAAAACAACAGAGAGAAACCATAAGGATCTGATAGAGAAAAAGTGACAATAACTGTATTCCATTTTCCTTCCCCCCTCCCCCCCCATCCCCCTCCCGCCTCTGCCAGCAGAATTTTACTGGAATTA
>NW_015396068.1:0-2536 GCF_001527695.2 Protobothrops mucrosquamatus
AGGAGGAGGCCTATGGGGTACTTGGAGGAGGAGAAGAGGAAGAGGAAGAGGAGAAGGAGAAGGAGGTGGCCCATGGGGTCCTTGGTTATTTTCTTGCAGATGTTACATGACCCAGCTAGAACAAAATCAGTGCGGGAGTTGGGTTTCTGGAGTGGGAGGAGGAGGAGGAGGAGGAGGAGGAGGAGGAGGAGGAGGAGGAAGATTCAAATCCAGAGTTGGCTAATCACTGCAACTCAGCCATTGTTGACTCTGTAAAACTGCTTGGAGAGGGCTATAAAGCCAGGTGAAGTAGTATCTAAGTCTTGATGTACAATGGGTCATCCTTAATGGCACCCCAAGCAGCTTTAGGCCTGTATTAGTGTACTAGCATCGCAATAGCCCTTAATTGCTATGCTACTATACTAATATAGGCCTACCGCTGCTTAGGGTGTCATTAAGGATGACCCATTGTACATCAAGAGCTGAGCAGAAGAGCGCAGGCTACTACAGGGTAGCCTTCTGAAGAGCTTGCTGGGATTTGGGGTCTTGGGGCAGTTTTGGAGTGGTCCTGATCCTTTCTGTGACCAGTGGCTACATAAAATCAATACTTGAGGACACCCAAATGTAAGGAAAGAGTAAGTCCTACCGATCAGGGCCTGCCTTCACTAATGGATAAGTCTGAGGTACAAGATGCACTCTTGGTCAGCAGAAACCAGAGTCTAGGACTGACAGTCAGGCTGTTCTAGAATTAGAATAACAAGAGTTGGAAGGGACCTTGGAGGTCATCAATCCAACCCCCTGCCGAAGCAGGAGACCCTACTCCATTTCTGACAGATGGCCGTCCAGTCTCTTCTTGAAAGCCTCCAGTGGTGGAGCTCCCACAACACCTGAAGGCAACTTCTGTTCCATTGGTTGATTGTTCTGTCAGAAAATTTTATTTCTGGGTTGAATTTATCTTCTGAAATGGCAGGTGTACAAACTGGCAGGGCTGTCGTTCGCCACCTCTAGTTTCCCAGGAAAATACAGTGTTGAGGAATATATCGGCGCGGGCATTTAGTGCACCGGTTGCAACTGTTCCTGAGGTGGTCAGATCAAGCAAATAGTTATCCTTGCCTTAGTTACATCCTGGCTTGCTCGTTGCAGTGCAGTCTACTTGACATTCCCATGAGGGCAGTCTGGCAACACCCGTGTTCGCGAAATTTGGTAGCCAGATCGGTAAACAATAAGAGGAGTTTTACACCAGTTTTGAAAGACCTGGCATGTTGTTCCATTGGCGTAACTTAAAGCAGGGGGTCTTCAAACTTGGCCCTTTGATGACTTGCGGACTTCAACTCCCAGAATTCCTCAGCCAGCGTGCCTGAGGAATTCTGGGAGTTGAAGTCCACAAGCAGGGGTCTTCAAACTTGGCCCGTTTATGACTTGTGGACTTCAACTCCCAGAATTCCTTAGCCAGCGTGCCTGGCTGAGGAATTCTGGGAGTTGAAGTCCACAAGCAGGGGTCTTCCAACTTGGCCCTTTGATGACTTGTGGACTTCAACTCCCAGAATCCCTCAGCCAGCGTGCCTGGCTGAGGCATTCTGGGAGTTGAAGTCCACAAGTAGGGGTCTTCAAACTTGGCCCTTTGATGACTTGTGGACTTCAACTGCCAGAATTCCTCAGCCAGGCACGCTGGCTGAGGAATTCTGGGAGTTGAAGTCCACAAGTCATAAAAGGGCCAAGTTTGAAGACCCCTGACTTAAAGTATTAATTTGATCCTCAACCCCCCCAAACAACCTGAGCCATCGCCGTTTGAAGGACTACCTGCCTGAGAATGAACTTCTCTAGATTGGTAAGGTGAGCAGGAGAGATCTCTGATTGACAGGACTATCTACGTAGGCATAGGGGACTTGTCCAGCAGCAGTCCAAGCAGTGGAAAGCCTACCTTCAGGGCCAAAAGTTTCCACTTTTAGGGAAGAGGTCATCCTACTGAGTTACTTTCAAATTAAATTGATCTTCCACATAAACCTGCCCCAACTTCGATCTCTAGGAAATAAAGAGCCTCGACTCCATTTGGTTGAAGTGATAGAGGTTTTTTTTTTTTACTAAGGCTAAGTGGTTGCAGCGAAAGTAAGACTAGATCCGAGGATTCCCGTGCAAAGTTTACACATTTTCCCTTTTCTCTTCCCCTAACTCCCCCCCCCAACCAGTCCATCAGTGTCCAATAGTATGTCGTCTTGATGTTTTGGGAACCGTTTTACTGCTTGGCGCTGTAGTTTCGCATTCTGCTCCCAGGCCAGGTGTCCTTGGCAGCTGGCTTATTCCGGTTCGGCACCTCTGGTTCCCATCAGCTTCTCTTCCGCTTTCCACGCCCAACCTTTGCTTCCCCCCCCCCAATTCCTTCCCCCCTCTCCCCTGCATTTTATGGCAGGATGCCAGCGAAGCGAAAAAGCTGAAGATATAGCAGACTTGACACTGGCTCAACAGAAAACGAGAATGCAAAAAAAAATAACAAAAAATTAAAAAAACAACAACACAATCGTTTTGTAGGGTTTTTTTAAAAAAAAAATTCAAAAGACTC
>NW_015396068.1:3475-8792 GCF_001527695.2 Protobothrops mucrosquamatus
GCACTGTGAAGCAGTATATAAGTCTAAGTGCTATTGCTATTAAGGGAGAACCCCACCCCTGAGTCTAGCATAAGCACTGGATTTTTCTGGTGGTCTCCCATCCCTGTGTTCACTGGGTCTGATCCTGCTGAAGATTTCAAGATCAGACAAGGTTAACCAGATGCTGCTTTTAGAACATAGAATAATAGGAGTGGGGGGGAAAAAGGGTAGCGCTTACCTGTAAAGGGACATAAGTGAAGTTAATCACCTGGACGGGGGTCCACACTTTCCAGTTCATCTTTAGGGATGCCCAGTAACTAGTTTTTATCTTTTTGGAGAAGGCAGATATATCCTTTCCCTGGAAGAAAATGGTGGTCAGCGACATGCAAATGGGAAAAAAAAATTGCCCCCACCCAGCATCCAGGAGGTATCAGAGATAAATTCTTTTCTAATGCAATCAGAGAATCCCAGGAGGTGGGACAGGGCCAAGGAAAAAAAAAAATCAGAAGCACACAGTAAGTGTTGTGGCTGTATAAAGATTTTTCACTCCGCTTTTCTTCAGAAAGTCTTCCAACTGTGAAGCCCTGCCAACGCTTGGAGGCAAGGGAAAAAGGAACTCCCAAATCTGTTAAATCGGGGGCACAGTTTTATAATAATAATAAAGTTGGAAGGGACCTTGGAGGTCATCTGGTCCAACCCCCCCCCCTCAGGCAGGAAACCCTATACCGTTTCGGACAAATGGCTGTCCAGTCTCTTCTTAAAAACTTCCAGTGTTGGAGCATTCACCGCTTCTGGAGGCAGGTTGCTCCACTGGTTAATTGTTCTAACTGTCAGGAAGTTTCTCCTTAGTTCCAGGTTGCTTCTCTCCTTGGTTAGTTTCGATCCGTTGCTTCTTGTCCTGCCTTCAGGTGCTTTGGAGAATAGCTTGAATGTTGAATAGAACAGAATAGAGCTGGAAGGGACCTTGGAGGTCTTCTAGTCCAGCCCCCTGCAAGAGACAAGTGGCTGTCCAGTCTCTTCTTAAAAACTTCCAGTGTTGGAGCATTCACCGCTTCTGGAGGCAGGTAGTTCCACTGGTTAATTGTTCTCCCTGTCAGGAAGTTTCTCCTTAGTTCCAGGTTGATTCTCTAATTGATTAGTTTCCAGCCGTTGCTTCTTGTCCTGCCTTCAGGCGCTTTGGAGAATAGCTTGACTCCCTCTTCTTTGGGGCAGCCCCTGAGATACTGGAAGACTGCTATCCTGTCCCCCCTCGTCCCCCTCCCCCCACCCTTTTGAAAGATCCTTATGCACCTCAGTCTCCAACTCTCCCCCCCCCACTGTTCTGGAATCAGAATCAGAATAACAAGAGTTGGAAGGGACCTTGCGGGTCATCTAGTCCAACCCCCCACCCAAGCAGGAGATCCTACTGCACCATTTCTGACAGATGGGAGCCCAGTCTCGTCTTGAAAGCCTCCAGTGATGAAGCTCCCACAACATCTGTTCCATTGGTTGATGGTTCTCACGGTCAGAAAATTTCTCCTTATTTCCAGGTTGAATCTCTCCTTGATCAGTTTCCATCCGTTGTTCCTTTTCCGGCCTTCAGGTGCTTTGCAAGTTGTTGGACAAATAGAAACACACAGCTTGCATTCCAGATGGATTTGAAAAGCACTTTATCCGATTGTAGCTTTTTGGCCCATGTGATTTTATTTTGGTGCCTTCAAATCAGTTTTTTTTCTAACTCCTGGTGACTTCCTGGACAAGTACATAAAGTTTTCTTGGCAAGATTTGATCTTGTTTTCTTCCAAAGGTTGAGCGGGTCCAAAGTCACCCAGTTGTTTTTGCTGACTACAACAGGACTAGAAAAGTGTAAGTTCTTGATTTCTAGGCTGGAGTCTTAACCACAACATGAAACTGGATCTCATGATGTGATTATGGCCTGATCTTTTTCTTAGTGTTGCATACTATTCCACCATTTGATTAATAGTGGTGCTGTTTAATGGCTGTATTGTTTCTCTGTGCCATATCATATATGTGGGTATATGCATAATTCTGTATTTATTTATTTTTGTCATATTTATGTAGGGGAATAGAGAATAGAATAGAATAGAATAGAATAGAATGGAATGGAATGGAATGGAATGGAATGGAATGGAATAATAAGGATAGGATAGGATAGGATATGGAATGGAATAGAGTAGAGTAGAGTAGAGTAGAGTAGAGTAGAGTAGAGTAGAGTAGAATAGAATAGAATAGGAACAGAATAGGAACAGAATAGGAATAGAGCTGGAAGGGACTTTGTAGGTCTTCTAGTCCAGCCCCCTGCTCAAACAGAAGACCCCTAACCATTTCAGACAAATGGCTGTCCAGTCTCTTCTTAAAAATCTCCAGTGATGGAGCGCCCATGATTTCTGAAGGCAGGCTGTTCCACTGGTTAATTGTCCTCACTGTCAGGAAGTTTCTCCTTAATTCCAGGTTGCTTCTCTCTTTGGTCAGTTTCCAACCATTGTTTCTCGCCCTGCCCTCTGGTGCTCTGAGGCTTTGTTTTCGCTTCTCCTGATTATGATGCAACAGTTCTCTTTGTGCTGTCCAGAACTGTCTGTTCCTTTAATTGCCACAAGGCACTCCTTGTAGAAGCCAAGACAGCAGGAGAACATGCCTGGCCTGGAGACTAAAACATACAAAGAACGGCTGCGGGACTTGGGTTTGGCTAGTCTAAAGAAAAGAAAAAACGGGTGACATGATAGCTCTATTCCACTATTTGAGGGGCTGCCACAAAGAAGGGGTCAAATTATTCTCCAAAGCACCAGAGGGCAGGACGAGAAACAATGGATGGAAACTAATCAAGGAGAGAAGCAACCTGGAATTAAGGAGAAACTTCCTGACAGTGAGGACAATCAACCAGTGGAACAGCTTGCCACCAGAAATCGTGGGCACTCCATTACTGGAGGTTTTTAAGAAGAGACTGGACAGTCACTTATCTGAAATGGGTATAGGGCCTCCTACTTGAGCAGGGGGCTGGACTAAAAGACCTCCAAGGTCCCTTCCAGCTCTATTCTATTCTATTCTATTCTATTCTATTCTGTAATTCTATTCTATTCCATTCCATTCTATTATATTCTATTCTGTAATTCTATTCTATTCCATTCCATTCTATTCTGTAATTCTATTCTATTCTATTCTATTCTGTAATTCTATTCTATTCTGTAATTCTATTCTATTCTATTCTATTCTATTCTATTCTTTTCCTTATACTATTCTATTCCTTATTCTATTCTATTCTATTCTATTCTATTCTATTCTATTCTACTCTACTCTACTCTACTCTACTCTACTCTACTCTACTCTATTCTATATTCTATTCTATTATAATTCCATATTCTATTCTACTCTACTCTACTCTACTCTACTCTACTCTACTCTACTCTATTCTATTCTATTCTATTCTATTCTATTCTACTCTGTAATTCTACTCTACTCTACTTTACTCTATTCTAAATAAATGTCTCATTTAACCACAGAAATTTTGGGCTCAATTGTGGTGGTAAGGCAAGGACTACCTGTACTGAAAAAAAACCCCAAGCCATTCTTCCCAGTAAGGACAGTAGAACCGGATGTGCCCCAGCAGAAGCCGGACAGCCACCCATTTGCCTTCCAGCAGGGAAAAGGGGTCAAACCGGCTGCCCTCAGATCATCCCTAAGCAAGACCCTACCTCCAAAAAGTTCATGACGAGGAAAAAGAGGGCCAGGAAGGCCGGGGAGACGATGAGACGGTCCACCAGCAGACGTTTGACGAGCGCAAAAGGGGCCTCTGAAGGAATTAGTTGCTCCAGGTAGAGGTAGAAGTAATGACTGAGCGGTCCAGTGAATAAAAAACTGTAAAAAGGAAAGAAATGGTGAGTGGGGCTGATCCCAACCGCTTCTCCTGCGAAACTAACCAACTGTGCAATCCAGTCTCAAATAGATTAAATCTTTAATAATAGCGTCACGGTTCCAGCTTGAGGAAACAGCAAAGTAAGCGCAGCTGAGACGTCCGGATCTCTAATGCAAAACTTTATTGAGTAAAATATTTCGGCACAGATGAAAGGGAAAGCAGCTCCGGTGAATTGGCGCCAAGATCACTATAGTAAAAGCATAAAAGTCCCCCTCCCCTAAAGCCAGCAGGTCACATTGTCCAATGAAACTTTACACATTTGTTATGAGAAGAGTCTTCAGTTCTGAGCAAGCAGCTCTCAAACGACCCTGGTTCTCACGCTACCTGAGGTCTGCGTTCCATTCACCCCTTCCCTCCCTCCGAGTCTGTAGGCAAGCTACAAAGCCACAATGGAAGAAACAGTGTCGGAGTCTTTCGAAGCTTGACAAATAGGCTGCAACCCACCCCAGGACCTGGCATCAGTCAGTGATTGAGCTGCTGTGACATCATCCAAGCCTCTAGAAGAGGGGTGTCAAACTCAATTTCACTGAGGGCCGCATCAGCATTGCTGTTGCCCTCGGGGGGGGGGGCGGTGTGGCCAGGGTGGGTGCGGCCTACTGGGTGGGTGTGGATGGAGTGGGTGTGGCCTACTGGGTGGGCATGGCCAGCTCTACATCATTCGCGTCAAGGGTGCCTGTGGGGGCCTGGGCAGGAGTGGGACAGATCTGAGGGTCTCTGGCAGAAGGGGGTGGGACCGGGGCAAGTGCCAAGGCAGGGTCCACTGGAGGAGCCTCACTGCCTGCTGAAACCCCTCCCCCGGAGCCCATCAAGCCGGATATGTGAAGTAGGCAAGGGCCATTTGCTGGCCACTTCCAGGCGATTGTGCATTTCTTCATTCCTCACAAAGGGTGACACCTCCCCAGCATGCACCCAGGGGCGGAGCCGACGCGGCAGGGGCTGGTTCAACTGCATGATGGGGCGTGAGGGCGTGAGAGTCTTGTCTGCGTTGCCTGGCTGCCATATCCTTGGCTGCGCTGCTCCGCGTGGGCCACACTCAGGGGCGACTCTCCTCCAGGGGGGCTGCTGGAGAAGAGGGGGTCGCGGGGGGAGATGAGGCTGGGACAATGGCACGTGTGCCCACAGAGAGGGCTCCGAGTGCCGCCTCTGGCATAGATTTGCCACCACTGTTGTAGGATGTAAGCAGGCCAAGAAGCAGCAAGAATGGAAGGGGAGTGTCCGAGCTGCCATCCTTCGCTCGCAGCTACGCTTCACTGGATGGCAGCCTGCTGTCGAGCTGAGGGGGAAGGCAGGGCAAGGGGAAACTGAAAGCCGTGCCACCCCGTGCCACCATGCCAAGGCCACAGTCCCGGGAATGGAAGGTAACACCCATCCATCCATCCATCTATCCAACCGTCGCCGGGACATTGACCAAAGCATCTTCTTCGAATG
>NW_015396069.1:0-8792 GCF_001527695.2 Protobothrops mucrosquamatus
CATGAGGGCATAATAAGCATCTCTCTTTGCATCTTGAAAGCAGCCACATCTTTTATCATGCTAATGACAGAGTTATGAAAGCATATGCACATGCATAACTGACCTTGCTTCCTCCTACAATCTGTCATGCAGCCACTATTAAAAACAGTCGCCCTTCTTTCTCATGTAATTATCCATTTTCACCCTTCCTTCCCCCCCCCCATTATATGCCTGCCAATTTAATATTATACTTCAAATTTCTGATGAAATATCCTCCAGTCCATTTATGCCAAAATAAAGCACGTTAATATTTAATATGCCACAAGCAGCAGCTCCACAAGCCCAGAAAAAGATCTGGCTGATTTAATGATTCAAAGACTTCTTACACATCCCGCACATTGCAATGCACTTCTTTCAAAGGAAGGTCACCGCAGCTGACTTTGTGCCTGAGGCAGGACTAGAACTCGGGGTCTCCCGATTCCTAGCCTGATGCGTTCACCACTACATCAAACTGGCTCTTGAAGAATACTTTTTATGGATATGTAAAATGTTTGCATGTCTCCTTAAAATCATCTCTAGATCATTGTACGCTGAGGGTTGTTTTAATGGGCTTTTCTTGGTTTTATTTTCTTTTTACCTTATGCAGGGTTTTTGTTTTTATTTTATTTTTTAGTTTTTGTCTTGATCAGGGGTCTTCAAACTTGGCCCTTTTATGACTTGTGGACTTCAACTCCCAGGATTCCTCAGCCAGCATGGCACACTGGCTGAGGAATAGTGGGAGTTGAAGTCCACAAGTCATAAAAGGGCCAAGTTTGAAGACCCCCGGTCTTAATGCTTTGCTTGCTTAAAAGAAGAACAAAGGAGAAACGACATAGCATTCACCAAGTTCGAAAAGTCACAAAACATTGTTTTCTAAAATCTACAGGATATGTCGGATTGGGCCAAAGTTCAAATTATGGGAATAAAGCAAAATGACCATGTCATTTTGATGCGAACATGTATAGAACTACAGGTAGTCCTCAATTTACAACAATTCATTTAGTGACCGTTCAAAGTTACAACGGCACTGAAAACAGTGACCGGTGACCGTTTTTCACACTTAGGACCGTTTAGCATCTCCACGGTCATGTGATCAAAATGCAGACGCTTGGCAACTGACACATATTTATGACCACTGCAGTATCCTGGGGTCACGTGATCAACATTTGTAACCTTCTGACAAGCAAAGTCAATGGGGAAGCCAGATTCACTTAACAAACGTGTTACTAACATAACAAGAGCAGTGATTCACTTAGCAACTGTGGCAAGAAAGGTCGTAAAATGGGTCCAAATTCACTTAACTGTCTCACTTAGCAACAGAAAGTTTGGGCTCAATTGTGGTCATAAGTCAAGAACTACCTGTAGAGACTGGAGAGAAGAGAAAGTAGAAACATTTATGTTTTTTGACAAAAGTCTGCTTTTCTATGAAATATTTATTGCCCTAACTGCAGCATTTCTAGAAGGGAAAGAGAACTCAGTGTTTAATTTTATCACTTCTTCATTATACTGTCATTCACTCTCCTGGTATATGACAAAAGTTTATGAATAGTTCATGAAATTCATAAAGTTGTTGGGGGAAAAAAATAATGTAAGCCATCATGAATCTGATCAAGTTTCATAGCACACAGTTAATAGCAATAGCAATAATAAAGGTAAACTAAGGAGAAAGGGTTTTTTTTTTCAAATTTCAACCCCAAAACAGACATCAAATCAAAATTAATTACCTTCAGAACATCTGAAACAGTTCAAACTTTTTCTAAAAGTTCAGATCGGTCTTGAAATAAATTAATCTAAATATTTCTATCTGGCAATAATAAAAATCCACCAAAGAATATTTAGAAATATTATTTTGCCTC
The DNA here is from genome assembly GCF_001527695.2 of Protobothrops mucrosquamatus. Taxonomy (NCBI): domain Eukaryota; kingdom Metazoa; phylum Chordata; class Lepidosauria; order Squamata; family Viperidae; genus Protobothrops; species Protobothrops mucrosquamatus. The sequence continues at coordinate 1,875 of NW_015396069.1, forward strand.
CTGGAAAGTTGGCAGATAATATATAACACAAAATATTATGTTTTTATGGGGCGGTGCAGTGGCTCAGTGGTTAAGACGCTGGTCTTGTCGGCAGGAAAGCTGGCAGCCCAGGTTCCAGACCCAAGCGCCACAGGACGGGGTGAGCTCCTGTTACTTTCCTCAGCTCCTGCCAACTTAGCAGTTCAAAAGCATGCAAATGCGAGTAAATAAATAGGTATCACTTCCATCGGAAAGTAACAGTGACATCATGTTGGCCACATGACCATGGAAATGTCTTCAGACAGGACTGGCTCAATGCCCTTGAAACAGAGATGAGCACTGCCACCTGTAGTCAGCAATGACTAACAGAGTAAAATTCACAGGGACTCCTTACTTTTATTATGTTTTATAGCCACTTTAATTTGTATACCCCACTATCAAGACATAGTAAAAAATATCCATAATTGATGACATCGATGACCTATGTAAAATAATGTCATTATGCTATTATTGCTATATTGCCAAAAAGTGTCGTCTTTTTTAAAAAACTAATTACCTCCAATCCAACTTGTCAACCAGAAAGGCACAGATAAGAAATCCAGTACGATTGAAACCATGTGTACAGTGAACACCTAGAAGACAAAAATTGAAGAAAAAAATATAATTGCAATTTCCAAGCTCACTTAAAAGCATCAGGATCACTCCTGATTGTCAGAATCACTCCTCTTACAAGGGAATTAGTCCTCACATAGTAGAATTAGGTGATAATTCATCTCTTCTCATACCATCTACTTCTTTCTTCTCTCCAAGAGGAAATTAGAGCATGAACAGGGCCGATCATATAAACACTTCCTCAAATAAGCAAACATCTCAGTTCTTTGCTTTGCACATTCAAAACAAAACTAGGGATTGAGGGCAATCTATGAATATGGAAGGCATTTTTCCAACCATTTTTCAATCATCGTTCTCTAGCTCTAAAGTGACAGCAAATATCACTAGCTACTGACCCATGAAGAAAAAAATATATATACTGTAAGTTTCTGAATACATTTTAAGAATATTTCTATCAGAATTGGAAAAAAAATATTCATTATATTTTGCATATACACATTTAGGAGGGAAAGCCAGGACAATAGTCTGTTTTTTCAATACAATATAGTATACTTGCTGAGTTGTCATATTCCTTTGAATGAATGTATACTTCTCTAAAGAAACTTCTGACAAAGTCACATAATCTTCCATTCATACCAAAACTTTGCATATAAATAACTGTATCAATGGCTTTAAATATCTGATTGAACCATAGACAACTGAACAAATTTAGCAACTGAAACCAGGAAAGGGAAAAAATGCACTTATTTATGTGAAAGAATAGAATAGAATAGAATAGAATAGAATAGAATAGAATAGAATCTGGAAGGGACCTTGGAGGTCTTCTAGTCCAGCCCCCTGCTCAAGCAGGAGAACCTATTCCCTTTCAGACAAATGGCTGTCCAGTCTCTTCTTAAAAACTTCCAGTGTTGGAGCATTCACCGCTTCTGGAGGCAGGTTGTTCCACTGGTTAATTGTTCTAACTGTCAGGAAGTTTCTCCTTAGTTCTAGGTTGCTTCTCTCCTTGATCAGTTTCCACCGGTTGCTTCTTGTCCTGCCTTCAGGCGCTTTGGAGAATAGCTTGACTCCCTCTTCTTTGTGGCAGCCCCTGAGATATTGGAACACTGCTATCATGTCCCCCCTCATCCTTCTCTTCATTAAACTAGACATACCCAAATATAAAGGTATTTCTTTTAACATCATCAGAGCTTGAGTCCACCACCTTTCCACACCGTTAAACTGAGGCAACGGATATCCTGTACTTTCTGGTTCTCATCCACCACCACCATCTTCTTTCTCGTAAGGATCTGGAGAAGAAAATTCTTTCCTGGCACAGTAGCTTCTTCTTGCCTCTATCTGTTATTGTTTACTGTCAGGTTTTATTTTATGATCCATCCTGATTACCGGCACTCAAGAGGCTAGCCATTAACAAGCTGTTTAGTCCAACTTACACAGGGACAAAATGCTACTGTTGCAACATAAAGGGAAAAATTCTTCATAGGACACTTAATTAACAATACTCACAATTGTTGCCTACATAGCACAAAAAAGAGCATCAGGCAGTTTATGGGAAGAAAGTATATTCAGCAGCTATTCTGGATTCAAAGGAGCACACACTTTCATCTTGGTATTAATTGCTGAAATGAGGGCTACTGCTTCACCTAAGTCTTACAGGATTGCCAGAAACCAGTTACTATTGAGGGCCATATTTCTGGAATAGATGGGCCTCAGGGCTCTCCTGTTCTCACAGGATTTTTCTCTCACTAGCTTCTATTTTAATACAGCTTAAAACTGATTGCACATCAGCAACCAGCAACTGTTATAAGAACATTCTAAAGACAGCATTCAATTAAAACAGGGGTCTTCAAACTTGGCCCTTTTATGACTTGTGGACTTCAACTCCCAGAATTCCTCAGCCAGCTTTGAAGTCCACAAGTCATAAAAGGGCCAAGTTTGAAGGTCCCTGAATTAAAATAATGAACCAGTAGCACTTTAAAATAAAAAGCCCCCAAAACACCTCTGCCTTATTTCTGTGGTAATGTCTCCATCTAGTGGCCAAGAAAAAAAAGCAATGCTTAAAAAATACATCAAAGTATCCAGTTCACAGGTTTTAAAATTCAAATGAGGCTGTCAAACAGTGGAATATTCTGTAATATCGCTTACAGTTATTCTGGACAGCAACTCATAAGAGCAAATAAGTTTGCTCGGGAGCACTGTCTTCCACGATTTTCATAATGTTTCAATACTGGAATAATTAAGACTCTGCATTAGTTTTGAAACTCCCAACTCTGTCTAAATTAGCTCAATTTGATTATGTGCCATGAACTAGGTGTTGAGTTTTAGCAACTAGCTCAGGGGTCTTCAAACTTGGCCCTTTTATGACTTGTGGACTTCAACTCCCAGAATTCCTCAGCCAGCAACTGGGAGTTGAAGTCCACAAGTCATAAAAGGGCCAAGTTTGAAGACCCCTGAACTAGATAGATCTGCTCCAAGATTACCTGTTCCCCACCTGCCCTCCAGGTCTTTAAATGTGCACCCAGTAATTGAAACCATCCATCTTGCTGTTGGTCATCTTCTTTCACTCTACCTTTCCCAGCATTACAGACTTCTCAAGAGAGCTAGGCCTTCACATACTAGGTCCAAATTTTGGGGGATTTGAACTGTCATTTGTGTTTCAAATGAGACCTCTGGACTGTCCTATGATCCATCCCATTTGTTTTCTGGACTATGAATGCTATTTTCAAGAGTCTTCCCTAACAATCAAGTTGAAAAGGCTCTCACGGTGGTTACCTAGTCTCTTCATCTTTTACTTCGTTGTCTGCCTGATAACAATCTTTGTTAGCACAGATGGTATCCATGTACATTTTCCAAGGCTTTTAGTGCTACCCCACACTACATGCTGGTCAACAGCAGACTTGTTGATTTCTTGTTCCTTTACACTGCTAGCCAATCCTGAAAGACAGAAACTATCCATCTCTTCAACTTCTTCTATTCTAACATTGGTTTGCTGGGCTTGTCATTAGCTTGGTCTTCTTCATATTTCATTATAGTACTATTTTCCCTCTGTGTCCCTTGACTTCAATTGCTAGAGCTTGAATCATTCACGGTTTATTGATGCTTCTTTGTCAAATTTTATGGGTGTTCATTAGTTATTTTAATACAATGCATATGCTTATGATAAAGCAATATACACAGAAGACTAAATAAAAAAAATCCATACAGGTAGTCCTCGAATTACAATGGTTCATTTGGTGACCATTCAAAGTTACGTGACTGAAAAAAGTGACTTATGTCCATTTTTCACATTTACGACTATTGCAGTGTCCCCATGATCACATGATCAGAATTCAGATATTTGGCAACTGGCATGTACTTATGACAGTTGCAGTGTCCAGAGGCCATGTGATCCCCTTTTGCGACCTCAAAGTCAATGGGGAAACCAGATTCACTTAACAACTGTGTTACTAACTTATCAATTACAGTGATTTGCTTAACAACCGTGGCAAGAAATCATAAAATAGGGCAAAATTCACTTAACAAATGCTTCACCTATGGTAGCCACAGAAATTTTGGGCTCAGTTGTGATCATAATTTGAGGATGACCTGTATAAAGTTTAACCCAGGTTTTCCACAATAAAACAGAGTCCATTTTCTTTTCACTTGAAAGAAAATATTTAAATGTAGGCATCATTCGGAATTTGACAAATATGTTTAACAATCCAAATGAAGACAATTGAAATGGAAGCTCCCTTAATCTTGCTGCTTGAACAGATTTTTTTTTTTAATCCTTTATTTCTGCTGCTTGTGTTTCGGCTACAAGTAGGAACTAATAAAGCTATATAATGAAAGTAAAAAATGAATAATCTTGTACTCATATATCTTTATTTTGAATCTTATTTATTTATACACAAGCAAATATCACATACTATATATTTGTAGAGAGCCAGCTTGGTCTACTCGTTAAGGTACCAAACTAAAAACTGGGAGACAGTGAGATATAATCCTGCCTTAGGCATGAAAGCCAACTGGATGGCTTTGGACCAGTCACGCTTTCTCAGCTCCACCTCACAGAGTGGTTGTTGCGGAGAGAATAGGAACAGGAAGCAATACTTGGCATGTTCACTGCCTTAAATTACTTATAAAAAAAAATTAAGGTGAGATATACATAAAGACAAACAGACAGATTGTTGATATACCTGAAAAACAGTTTCCTAAAATAGTTAACATCTGTTCAAGACTTCATAATCAAAATTGGAATGCAGGTTATAATGCGCTAAACAACAGGATCAAACATTAAGACTAAATTTTCTTTTGGTAATTAAATGAAGAATTTAATAGGCTACTGATACAATCATTTTGGCCTCTCTTCAAGAAAGCTAGACACTTGTACATAACCACATAAATAAATCATGTGGTATATAAGTAAAATAGCTCTTGTTTAATAATGCTAATTGGGACCGGAAACTCTGTTAAGCAATGTGGTTGTTAAATGAGAAAAGCCAAGTGACCACATTGTTTAGCAATGTCAATCAGCATTCGGCATTGCACTGTAATAAATGCCGTACGGTAAAGAAGGTAATTAATATTAAAAAGGAGTATGCAATTCAATGAGGCATTTCCATAATAATATTTATTCCAGATCATTACACTTCTCTGTTAACTTTAGTTTTTGTACAAGTCCAGCATAATCAAGTGATGAAAAAAAAGACCTGTAATAAATTTCAAAGTTGATGTGTGTGTCAGCCCTATGAGACAGACAGATGAAGAAACTGATTTTACAAGACCACTAAAACTATACTTTATTAAGACAGGTCACAGTAATAGACTCTAGCAAGTTTACTTGAGTTTTCCCTTTCCCTCCCTCTTCTCCTTCAAAGGGTTAGGGTGGAGGCAGTCTGTGCCTCTTTCTAATACTTCCCCCACCTCCACCCGTCCATTCAGGTTTCATGCATGCTTCTTCTACATCTCTTGTCCTAATCGCTTCTGAATACCTTTTTCATGATCATCTCTATGACCCCCCAACAATAGGTCAAGACTTAACTCTCCAATTAAATTATTTGGATTTCAGCTTTGATTTCATCTTGATACTTCCCTGTTCAGCAAGGCATTGGTGATAGCAATATGCTGTGTAATTTATCTAGATGAATGGAAAACTAATTACAGTTCATGACAGTCATTCAGGCTTGGCCCTTTTTACAAACATCATTCAGGAATGTTTATTTCCAACATCCTGGTATTTCATCCTATTTCGAGTTTTTTGGTTCTATTGCTCGCTGTCATGATTCGATGCTGGCTGGATGATTAAGTTGTGAAATGTTTATGCACAACTACAATGGAGACCGGCAAATGGAGCATTAAGTATATTACATGGAAAAGCAACCAAGACAGATGGAAAACAGTCACATAGTAGGTTAATATACATACCTATAAGTTCTGTTGGGTTCTTATTACGGAACTGTTCACATATACGGATGAATGTTTCTGTGTTTTCAGGAGTGGGACACTCTCCGTGCCTATCAAGAAGAGAAGAGTCAAGTAAAGGCAAGGATTTTCCTCCACAAAACAATATTCAGAAGTCTCATTAGCTTACCCTTTACACTGAAGCTTTACATATACGATGCCATCTTTTTCTACATCACTTCGGTCATAGAACCTACTGGTGTTTGTCAAGTCTATTAACAGGCCCATTTTAACCTGAAAGTAATAAAATTAAGATCTATGAAATTACACATATGGTGAATATAACTTTTATGTAATTTATTTATTTAAAACATGTGTCTAGCTGCCCATGAGGTGTTTCTCCTTCCTGACCCTTTTAGTACTAATAAAGAATATTTATAAGTAGGGTTAAAATTAGAGGTCCTTGGTACTCTCTGAGCTTGGTGATTTTTGTGCAGATTTTTATTACTCAGACTAGGTAATATCAACACTAGTGAGCAGTGGGGTTTACTGTCAGTTTATATTCTAGTTTCTTGCCCCTGTCAGTGTTGGTGGGAGTGATCTTAGAGGTTGTTTGGTTGGGCTGTTTACTGTTGGCTTCTTTGGCGATTTCTTGATTGGGGTATTACTGTCCGAAATGGTATAGGGTTTCCTGCCTGAGCAAGGGGTTGGACTAGATGACCTCCAAGGTCCCTTCCAACTTTATCATTATTATTATTATTATTATTATTATTATCTTCTAACCAACTTTCAGCAGCTCTCAATTAAAAGTTAAAACATATAAAATCATGTTAAAACTATGAACTAAACAGATCAAAACATTAAAAACAACCAGGATCTGGTGCCAAGTCAAGTCCTAATGGGCAATTATCCAATCTTATCCCAGCGCCTGGGAGAAAAGCCAGGTCT
>NW_015396070.1:0-8791 GCF_001527695.2 Protobothrops mucrosquamatus
TCCAATACTGGGCAGGTTGCATCAGCCAAAAAGTGTCGACTGGCAGGAACTAGACTATGGGCTTTTTCTGCTGTAGCTTCTGCCTTATATGGAATATTCTCCCCTCATAGATTTGAATACTCCAGCCTGTTGGCCTTTTGCAAAGCTTTAAAAATGTGGCAATGTACCCAGCCCTAGGGCTTGGGGTGTGTTAAAGGATTCCATTGCTTGGCTTTGCTGTTAGTTGATTAATCATCACAGCTGCTGTTTGAACTTATTTATTTTGTGAATGTTTTTATTATCCTAATGTTTTTAATTGTTTTATAATAATTTTAGGATTGAATTGGACAATAAAAACTGAATGAATGAATGAATGAAGTATGTTTATCTATATATCTGTCTGTGTATCTCTACTACTTATTGCCAGTGGCTGACACGTAGGAGCAAGTTCCTCTCATTACTCTAGGAAGTTATTATATAAGAACATTTTACATAGGCACTGGAATAAGGTTCTAAAACATGAAAGTAATAATTATATTTGTCCCCAAATACATTTTCCTTCTGTTAATGTCAGGGAGTTGAGAGGATGCTGGTGGAATCAGACACTTTTTTTCTGTGTATTAGCTACAGTATTATGCAATTTCCCATTGCAGCTAGGTGAAGTAAAAAAGGCAACTTTTTTTTAAAAAAAAATAGCTGAATTCTTTTTCCCCTCAATTGATGTTGGTAGAGTGTTTACTAAGAACTAAACCCAATGGTTATTTAGTTAACATAACTATAGGCATGTGGGGAATGGAGCAATTAATTTTAGAACAAACTGTCCTAAAGTCTGTTCATGACAAACACTCAATATTCGAGTAGATCTAGTCAATCAATCAGAATCAAATTCAGAAACTCAGCATGTTCAGCTTGCTGCCTTTCTTAAAGAAATTTGTAAGGGGATAAAGGAAATTTTCTTTTTCATAAGAAAAGCCACTCTAATTCAAAAAAGCTATGAGGATCACTTGAAACATTTGTGTTCACTTTTTTTTCTTTTGTCACAGTTTTGCCATATGTATCATTTTTTTGCTGCTTCAGTGTGGTAGATACCGATCTCTTTTCCACACCTCATTATTATTTAGTGTTTAACATTATTTTAAAGCATTTAGAAGAGGCACTTTAGAAAATACAACAGTGTGATAAAATTAGCCAGTTATATCTTTTCAAAAACTGTCCCCAGACATCTCTCCTTGCATGTGAATGCATGGACAGTATATCATGGACAGCCGATGGAATAAAATAGCAATGTATTCCATTGATGAGAACAATTTCTGGTGGAAAATGAACTTTAATATATTGCTTGCACTAGCATATGTTTTGTAATACACCGAACATGCACTAATATCAGGTTTTAGCAGGCAGCGCCATGGTTCTCTAAAGAAACGGTACCAAGAGTTCTCATTTGGGGTTCTGAAATATATAGCAGCAGCAAACAAAAGCAGACTATGTTTAATGCCATAGTGTGTGAGACAATCACATACCACAGTGAGGTAGGAAAGGTAAGATTAGGAGAAGGTTGGAAAAAATATCAAGAGAAATAGAAATATCAATTGCTGGAAGACAATGAAGCACAATTCCTTTTTTGGACTTGCTTGAGTTTTTCATCCCATTAATAACAAAGATGCAAGTTTTAGAGAGCATTTTAATTGCTAAGATCAGCACTTTAATTATTATCTGCTCTCAAAAAGCTTTATGATTTGAATATGATTTTTAGAGGACTAATTGCCTGAAACATGGATCACTGCTATTTCCAAATGCTTTCTTAATGAATTCAAAAAGTAACTGGTATCAATATGGAACATATTCTATTATTTAAAAATGCACAAACTTAAAGAAACCATCAAATATTAATCAAAACTCTCTTCAATATCTTTAGCAACCCCGTTCCTGCTTTACATTATGGAGGAATCAGAATCACAAAACTAGCCACAAAACAAGACACAACACAACACAGTACAATACCAAATTTGTTGGCTGCTTCCACTTCTTTTTTTCCATTTAGCCATCAATTGCTCAAAAGAGTGATTTTCTCCTCTTTCCCTTTGAAGAGATGGGCGTGTTTGAATTGTTTTAGATATTTAAATTCCTACATAGTGGAATTGATAAAAAAAAATGATATGGTATGAACTGTTATCCCAGCTAAAGCATAACCTTCAGGTGAAAAGTTTGTATTTCTAACATAGATTGCAAGGTGGATCATTGATTATTAAACAAAAGAATTCAAGATAAAGATAACTATAACACATATACCGTATTTTTCTGTTTATAAGATGCACCCTTGTATAAGACGACCCCAATTTTCTAAACAAAAATTCAGAAATCAACATTTTAAATATTAAACAAACCACATCTTTAGTTTAGCACATATTTTCTATTTTATTGGTAATCAAAACAATAAAAACATCTTTAGTGGCAGTAAAACAAGTGGCCATGCCATCACACAAGGGAGGTGACTTCCTCCAATCAGATGGTGCTCTGCGGGCTTAGTCCCGCCTACCCCCTTGGCCATCAATCACTGTACTGAGGTGGCTTCCCGGGGCTTCTTAGAGCTTCAGCCCTAGCTGTGCCGGTGAAAAACAGGTCATAGAAGGCAGCTTCAGTGGGACCGGCGGCATCCTTGGGGCAGCGTGATCCTCCAGCACCAGGTGGCATGGTGTGGCATGTAAAGAACCACACAGGCATGCCCTGGGCTGCGGACATTACCATTATTTTTTCATGTATAAGATGCTGCACTTGTATAAGACACTCTTGATTTTTTAACAGGGTTTTTGCCGGAAAAAATAGCGTCTTATACACGGAAAAATATGGTAATTCTTCTTATAAGTGGTACCAAATTTAATAATATAGGTCAGATTTTTAGGACATTTTAGACTGCTTAAATCTCATATAATAAATTTGCCCAATGCCCCAATGAATTTATGGCCAAAGTGATATTTTAACTGAGGATATGATTATTCATATTCTTGAACTGCAGCCAGATCTCAATTAATTGTAAGAATATCTTGACTTATTCTGAAATAACTTGGTTGATATAAAGCATTGTGACCCCAAATAAAATACAAACCAAAATGTTTGCATCTCAACAAATATAATCTCATTAAATAAAACAGTTTTGATTAACTATAACTTCTCCATCTGAAACAATTCAGCATATCTGCTTATCAGAACCTAAAATTTCAGAAGCACTGGTAGTATTTTATGAGTAAGCTGAAGCAGTGAAGCGTTAACACTAGGTAATGTAAAATACTTTGGAAATTACTTTCAAGGATTCATCCCAAACAATGTCATTCAGGGCTCCTTTGTTTTCCAATGACATTTTGTGCTGTTTTCTAGTAAAATTTCTAGGCAATTACAGTATGTAAAGAGAATTACTTCTGGCTTGACAACACTTATTTAAAAGCAAATCATTCTGAGAGACTCAGCCAAGAAAAAGATATGTAGAATCTTGTTTAAGCTACATGCTGTTCTTCTTTCAATTACAGGTAGTCCTTAACTTACAACTGATTGTTTAATGACTGTTTGGAATTATGACTGCCTCAGAAAGGGTGATTTACGGTACATAAAGCACTTTCAGCTGTTGTACAGTGTTGATTCCCTCGTGGTCAATGACTTCATTTTGGACATTTGGCAATCAGCTCATTGTGACTGAATGTAATGTTCCATGGTCATGTGACAGTAATTCATTTTTTATTTTTTTGCCGATTTCTGGCAAAAATATCCATTCAGAAGAATTGGTTTGCACTTAAAAACTACTAAATTATTATGTGATTCGGACTTACAGCTCTATAATTCATTTAGTGACCTAGTAAAAAATTAGGTCCAGTCCGATGGGTGCCTCAGTTTACAGCTGTCATGACTTATAACCAAAATTCTGGTCTCAGGTATGATCCTAAATTGAGGACTACCTGCCTGGTACAGTGAAAGCATGCTATTAATAGTTACGTTTGTGATTCAAATATTTGAAGGGAAGTTGTGACATTAACTTCTATAAGATACCCATAATACCATCTTCTTCCATAATTGCAGAACAGATATTCAGGAAATTTATATTCAGAAACATAGGGTCTCCATTAAATGATTCAACATCAGATAATCAAACTCTGAACTTTACATTTGCACTAAGAATTTTGATGAATCTCTGATATCAAAGCAGCAAAAGCAGTGGCCAAATAGAAAAAAATATAGTTATGCTGATTGTAAAAAAGTGAAATCTAAATTTCAATATATATTACTGGACAAAATTGCAACATGGATTGAAAAATAGTATCTATTAAGCACATTACAGATTAGTATAAATGTGTACTTGATATCTGGTAGCATGCGTTGAAAAACTTGCAGAATCATGTGTGTCTGATATAAACTGGAACAATGATAAATCTGATTAAATTGGAATATCATTTTGCAAATCTTGGCCTTTTTTAGTTAGATTCTTATGTTGAATACAGTATAACTCACAGTATTTGCATTAATCAGCTCAATATGTTAGAAGGGCAGAACAGAACTTTGGCTTGTGCATTGCCCAGTGAAATTTTATATCCATTCCATTCCCACATGAGACACAGAGATATTATCCTGAAAGAAGCAAGCAAGCAAAAATAGAGAAGTTAACCATATATCTATCATATTTTTATGTTTTCTTGGCTTTGATCTTTCTATGATTCTCACTCCTAAAAATCTATATAAAGCAAAGGAAGATAAAAGGTGAAGTGCAGAAAGGGAGATAGTAAGAATTCATAAGTTATATCACTTGTGCCCAGGACTGCTGAGTCATCTAAAGGAAAAGTTCTATAACAGAAAGTTTACTCTGTAGATTCTCAGAGTGCATTTTGTCATATGATCTTATAAAGATGTTTCCTATGTGACTAAATTCCCAAATAGGGAAAATGAAAGATTGTTTTACTTTCAAAACAATTTCAAAATCCACAACAACTGATAGTTTTTATTGTTGTCCATTTTACTAAACATCATCATAGCTCAGAGTATGTTGAATACTTAATGCTTGTTTGCAATTATTTTAAAAACCAAAAGCATCTAAGTATTTTGCTTTTTTCTGATTGCTGATCTACAGACAATATCTAATTCGATATAACAGCAGTAATATACTATATAAAAACACTTCAAAGATCTAATTTGGAAAGATTAGCAGTGAATTATGATATATCCTGCGCACTAAATGCCAGGTTATGCAAAAAATATTGAAGACAATCTATAACATGAACAATGAATATTTTAAGGCTTCCGAGAAGGCATTAATTGCAATAATTGGGATGTTTTATAATAACTACAAAAGCCCAGTTTATACAAGACATATTTCATTTGCTACAAAGCTTCAGAAACATGGAGCCCTTGGTTCTGTCTGAGCTTGGCTGTTTCATTACACAACAAAGTAACATCATAAGGGCACCATAACTGATACTTTACTAGTTGGATAATAAACATCTGCAAACAAACAACTATCAAGCTCAGACAGCACCAAGAACTCCACAGTTTAATCCCCGAACTATAAATATACAGTATTCTCTTCTACTGGCTTCAGAATTATATTAATGCACCATATATTATGCTTTCTATTCAACAAAGCATTGTTGTGCCTAGATGAAAGCAACAAGGCCTATATCCTGAGAATAAATGATGTTATAAGTTGACAGTTAGGATTACATGGCATTTTACTCAGTGATCAAGGTGAAGACATGAATACAAAGGGAATTGCCCTGTGCGTAGAAACTCAACCTGAATGCCCAAGAGCCTTATGCTAACTGCAGTACTGCCAGACATCCAGAGATGGGTGGAATGTTGCTAGTAAGCTACAAAGGGCCTTTCTACAATTGATTAGAAGGCCTTCAAACAACTGAAGGAGCTCCAAGTTAACCAACCAGTTTTATTGACATTTTGCTTAATGGCCAGAGACAACCAGGAAACATAAAAGTGCAAGGCTGAGAATGAAGGAAAGGACAACTCAATGCTTTCCAATGGAGAAAAAAGAACAAAAAACCTAGACATATTTGTTTTCAAACAGCTGATACTGCTGCAGCCGGCCAATAGCAGTACAAAGTTATCCATGAGTTTCAGGGGAAAAAATTGTTTTCCTGACTCTAATTTCCTGCTTGCTTAGTAAGAAAGGGTCAGTATACAACAGTGTTGTTAATTTGAAGCATGCCTAAGCTCTTTAAAATGACCATAAACAAATGTTGTATTTTTCTCTTTTGGTTGTTTTTAATTCACACTAATTGAATTGTGCATGAATTGTGCAGCTTTCTCAAACGTCATTTCCACTGAAGATTGCTTTATTTATACGCATTATAATAGCATGAAAGTGCAACAAATACGTGGCTATACGCTGGAGATAACATAAGAAATCTAGATGATGCTTTTTGCTACTTATATATCTATTGTAGGTTCACAAGACATGTTAAAACATGATTACCATTTGCCATTGGGAAGATGTCTATTCATGCTTAGTGACCTATGATGCACCACAACCTGAATCACAAAGGATCAGAGAAACTAATCCTGATGGTAATTTGTTAGCCTTTTCTATCCATCTAGTTTCTTAGCTTCTTTTGTTGGGTGGATGGCTAACCTGGACTAGGTTACATTACAGCTGATTAAAAAAGAAAACAAATCTAGCTATGGTTTCTAACAAAGCTTGGAGCTTTTACACGTGAGGCTCCTCATATTATAATTCATATTTGAACTTGTATTGCCACTTCTAGTTTAAAACATTTCTGGAAGCAAATGAGATGTTGCACCCTTACTTTGTGACCATCTCTTCCTGTTGGCTCTAAAACTGGAAGGCAGAACCCAAAATTACCCACATGTTAATTTACTGATTCTGGTTTGGATAACATACAAAGACTTGGTTACTACAAATCTAAAACATTAAGAAACTAGTCATAAATTACAAATTAAGCCATAATGCTAGTTCATAAATTAATCTACACACAAATCTCTCTCTGAAGCCAGGCTGGCACACACACTGATGGCTAAATTTAATCTTTTTTTAAAAAAAAATCAAGGTAAATAAAGCATTGGTGCTTTATTGTAATGTTTTCATTTTTATAACATTTGCATTGTTAAAAGTTTTAGTTTTACTGATGTTAACCTCCAGGAGTCTCACAGAAATGTTGTACCAACCACAATTTAATGGTAAATGAGTTCTGTGGTGTAAATAGAATAGAATAGAATAGAATAGAATAGAATAGAATAGAATAGAATAGAATAGAATAGAACTGGAAGGGACCTTGGAGGTCTTCTAGACCAGCTTTCTGCTCAAGTAGGAGAACCTAAACCATCTCAAACAGGTGATTGTCTAGTCTCTTCTTAAAAATTTCCAGTGATGAAGTGCCCATGACTTCTGGAGGCAAGCGTTCCACTGGTTGATTGTCCTTACTGTCAAGAAGTTTCTCCTTAATTCCAGGTTGCTTCTCTCTTTGATCAGTTTCCAACCATTGTTTCTCGTCCTTCCCTCTGGAACTCTTGTGAACAACATGACCCCCCTCTTCCTTGTAGCAGCTCCTCAGATACTGAAATACTGCTATCATGTCTTCCCTATTTCTTCTTTTCTTTAGCCTAGCCAAACCCATGTCCCACAGCCATTCTTCATATGTTTTAGTCTCCAGGCCTTTGATCATCTTAGTTGCTTGTTACTTGTTAATGCCTCTTACACAGTTCTTTTAAAAATCAGGATTTTTTTAAGTCTCATATCAAACAATCAGTAAAATCATTAGCATTTAAATGCCTGACTGATTACGTATTTGCTTTTATTTTCTTTACAACATTGGAACTACATAGAATGAAACTGCTAATATAATCCATTAGCTTTAAAGATCTTTGTCAGACTAGAAACACCACCCAGATAACGATGGTATATCAGGGTTCATTTTTATTGCATCTGTTATACTAAATTAATATTTGATCCAATGTATGCTATATTTCTTCATGAAAAGAAATATAAAAACTGGAGGAATAAAACAGACAATGATAATAGTTTTGTGAGCAGAGAACGTACAATGAGTACATTACAACAGTCCATTGGATTCAATTCATCCACCACTGATGGAATACAAATATCATAAATCAATATTTACAGAACCACATGTTTTAAAAAGGAT
Organism: Protobothrops mucrosquamatus; assembly: GCF_001527695.2. Taxonomy (NCBI): domain Eukaryota; kingdom Metazoa; phylum Chordata; class Lepidosauria; order Squamata; family Viperidae; genus Protobothrops; species Protobothrops mucrosquamatus. Next base: position 8,130 of record NW_015396070.1, read on the forward strand.
GCATTGGACACATTCCTCTGAAAATGTCATAACTGCAAACCAAAGTCCAAATTTTGCTCAGAACTATCAAGTAAAGGAGAGTGCTCTAGTTCATATACTTTCATGTTTGTATTCATCAAGTTTTGAATGTCATCAATTTACAATATAATCTCTTCCCCATCTTTACAACCATGCCTGAGGAATATAGTTGATTCTAAGACTCTAAGATTCAATGTAATGGCCAAACTTTTGAAACAGCTTTACTCTATAATGCATGTGTTATCCTGAAGTTTTAAAACTACCTATAGATTTTGGTGTAGGGATTTATTTCTTTACTTGGTTTTTTTTGTTATGCTTATAATGATTGCCTTCTTTCAAAGTCTGACTTTCTCAGCCTATTAGGGTACTTATTTTCTTTAATAAAGGACAGTATCACACCCAATCAATAGGAGAATTCAAAATTGTCCATCATTGTGATTAAACGCTACATAATTTGGTCGTGGCAACCTATTTTATATCTTTTCTCTATTAATTAAAAATCATTTTCTAAATGCAACATGTCAGTTCAGAATCTTATCAAACCTTTATTGTTAGCCTATAAAATATGTTACAGAATTATGACAGTAATTTGGGATTGTGAAGGAGAAAACTATATTATTCTATTTTCCTCCAATTCTTACTTT